>NC_056733.1:1304654441-1304789441 GCF_019279795.1 Protopterus annectens
TTGTAGTTTTCTGGCATATCATTGAGGATTAAAGTCATTAAATGACATGCATTTGAGTTTCAGACTTCAAATCCTTCAGAAAATGCATGTTAACATGAAACTTGTTATTCTAGCACTACCTAAATTTTAACAGTGATAGTTAAAATCTGTCCCTGATTTTGGACCTTTGACCCTCATTATAATTGGCTTTGTCTAGATTTCCAGTGCTTAGATGTTGAGAGGTATGAACTCTTTATTGAAAGTAAACATAAGTCAGGATTGCAACCCAGCTCCTAGGGCTGTGAAATAGAGACCTCCATTATCTATCAGGAGAGCTACAGGGGGCAGTTAAAAAAGTTCATCAATAGTTATTGCCTATATGATGTAAACACTATGAACACTGTGGCAGACAAATGGGCAGAAGTTATAGGAAATGTGTATTGTAGTAGCGTGTGTGTGTATCATTCCATGATGACATTACTCATTGCAATGGCTTGTTGTAGTAGCATGTGTGTATCATACCATGGTGACATTACTCATAGCAATGGCTTGTTGTAGTAGCATGTATGCATCATGCCATGGTGGCATTACTCATAGCAATGGCTTGTTGTAGTAGCATGTGTGTATCATACCATGGTGACATTACTCAAGGAATGGCTTGTTGTAATAGCATGTGTGTATCATACCATGGTGACATTACTCATAGCAATGGCTTGTTGTAGTAGCATGTGTGTATCATACCATGGTGACATTATTCATAGCAATGGCTTGTTGTAGTAGCATGTGTGTATCATACCATGGTGACATTACGCATAGCGATGGCTTGTTATAGTAGCATGTGTGTATCATACCATGGTAACATTACTCATAGCAATGGCTTGTTGTAGTAGCATGTGTGCATCATACCATGGTGACATTACCCATAGCAATGGCTTGTTGTAGTAGCATGTGTGTATCATACCATGGTGACATTACTCATAGCAATGGCTTGTTGTAGTAGCATTTGTGTATCATACCATGGTTCCATTACTCATCGCAATGGCTTGTTGTAGTAGCATGTGTGTATCATACCATGGTGACATTACTCATTGCAATGGCCTGTAAGCAGAATACAGCACTGGATCAGGTGCCCGCATTTCTTTGCATAATAGACAGACATCATGAAGTGCTCATATGTGCCGACATCACTCACACTAAGCATGGAAACATGGCACACTGCCAAGATATGCCAAGGAATATGATATAGAACCTAATGAGTCTAATGATTTAATACATCTAATCCACAGTCAGCAGAAAGATTGGAAGCTTTCACAGCTGGTTGGAAGCACTACATTAAAATGTTGTAATAAACACTGCAGAGGTTATGAGACATATGATCATTGGAGAATAGTAGGCTAATGATTCAGCTTATATCAGAGGCATAATGATCCATGTGAGTTCCAGGGTTGGATATTCATCTTCTCCCAATATATTGCACAGTATTGATGCTGAAAATGTTGTAGTGTATTGTTAGTGTTATCTCCCTTGTTAGCCAACTTTATACACACCACTGATTCCTGAAGCAGCTCAATCTGCTCAGCCACTTCCTTCTCCACCCCCTGTTTGATAGTGATGGTCCATATATTGGGAAGATAATCCATTGAATCATGGTTCTCTCTATCTATACAAGAAAATTCTTCTGTCTCACTGTTAAGTCTAGAGAGGTATGAGCAGGTGAAGTAATGTTATAGCTTGTAAAATGTCTCCTAGAAGACTGTTACTACATTAATATTGCCCCTTACCAGTAATATGACAAAACTTGTATTACAGGCACTTTTTTATTGGCATATTTCATTTGAAAAGAAGCCGACCTTTCCAATGTTTTCAAAAAAGTGGCATCCAAAATCAAGATATGGTTGCAAGCAAGATTTCACTGAAAATATTTGACTTGCAAAATTACTTCACTCTCTCTCCCCTACTTGAAGGACATATTTCTTGCTAGTCACTGAGAAGCCTAACAACTCTCATTAGTGTTTTCTGGCACCAAAAGACCACCTTTACACAGTACCACCACCCATTTCAAAACTGAATAAGCTAACCGTGTGTCCCAGCAAGTTAAATTCACAGTCATACCTTACACCACCACCTATTCTGGGATGTAACTTCTTAAAGTCAGACAGACTTTTAAGTTTAGTTCTCAGCACAAAATAACACAAATTAATATATTTTTAAGTGTAAACCATTTTGTGCAATAAAATGATTTTTAGAAGCAAAGGAAGCAAGTGAAATTCAGTCTTTTCAGAGCAATGTTTTAATTAGACGGTTGGTTTTGCATTAATACAAATGAAAAGAATATGGAAATGGAGGAAATTAAAAAAGTGAAAAAAAGTATGCAGCTGTTTTAGATTTACCTGCAAACTGTCTCCATGGATGTATAACTGTGCTACAGGTTCACTGCGTATGTAGATGTTTTCTATCTTCTCTGGAGCAATGTATTCTCCTTGAGCAAGCTTGAATATGTGCTTTTTTCGATCAATAATTTTTAAAGTACCATTCTGTTGCCAAACAAACAAAAAAATAATTAGTGAGAGATGAAAAAGGAGGAAAAAGAGATAGAAAAATCAAGAATTAGTAAGACTTACAGACTTTTATTAACATGTTTCTACAGATATAGCCACCGACAAAGAGCATGAAATAAGGTAAAGGTTATTTCTAGTTTTAGCAGTCAGTTTAGAGTACTTTTTTGACTATTTTTCATTCTTCACTTGGAAGAACAACTGGTTTGAACTGCCCTTACCCCATGGTGGCATAATGATGACTACTGTGCGAAAGAAAGACAGCAAAGTGTCAAGCCTAGGACCATCAATGTTGTCCATGATATGGGATATTAATGCAATTAATCAGAACTATATAATATTTCTGAACAGTCATAAAATATGCACAATAATGACTGAACTTTTTAAAACTTAATTTTCCAGTAACAAATATCCTTTAGTATATGAGTTTGATTTCTTGAAAAGTTCACTTTACAGTTTTTTAAAGCTTTGCCTTTTTAATGTTTTTAGTTACTGCCAGTGCATGTGTTAAGAGGACAGCTATGCATCTGGCTTTAAACACAACCTAAAACAGACTCCCCCTGGCTATATGCTTGTTCACACCCTGACTCTCTCTCGTTCTCTTTCAGATCTCTAGTCTATCACCAACCCCTAACTTTCCAGTTTTACTACCTTATCCTGTTGTTGCATTTAACATTCTACCTTAAATGAAGACAAGGCACTTCTTCCTCTCTTTCAGTGGTATTTATTACACACGTGTGGGAGCCTCATGGAAAGTACCAGGGAGACTCCCCGAACAAAGGAATGCATAAGCTTATATGCTGGTGATACTGCTGACAGTACAAAAATGTAAACTAGACCAATTAAATTAGTACAAAAGACAATTAACCAATCAGTGGTTTACCCATAGGCTTAAAGCAGTTCACATTACTACATCTCTAGACAGAGAAAGAAAATTAGATACACTTCCATATAAGGCACATTTCCTGCTTTCAAGCAGGCTCCTGTTTTTCAGTACTTTTCTACTATTCACAGTTTACTCAGAGTTCGAAGTACAAAGTCCATCTCAATGCATACAGATTGTCACATACTCAATTTCCTTAAGCACATACTTTGGCCATTCATATTCTACAATCCCCCATTTGATGCTGTGTAAGCATCACCATTTAGTCGATCATACATTTGCCCTAAGTCTAACATAACCATGTGGCTGGTTCCTTTAACTTTGTCACGCATTTTTATTTCATCATCCATATTCATAACTGTAGGAATATAAAACTTTGGCACCTGTTTAGTAGTCTTAAAAGACATTAATTTAAAAATCAGTGCTTTGATCAAAAACACAGCAAGAAAAGCAATAAGAGCTAATACTGTGATTAATAAAATTAACTTCAATAGTCCACTTCCCCAACCTGAGAACAGGTTGGTTAACCATACCCATGTTGAGTTATCGGCCTCCTTGGCCTTAGAGAGCTTGGAGACTCTCTGAATGAGTTCAAGATGACTTTCAATTTGTGCTGATTGTCAGGAATAAACGTACAACACTCCTCCTGGATTAAAGCGCAAGTTTCACCTTTCACCGCTAAGGTGAAATCGAGAGCCATATGGTTTTGGAGAACTACAGCTCTCATAGCAGTCAGTTCATCAGTCACTAGTTCTAAAGCAGAAAATGTGGCATTGCTTAATACTTCAAGCAATTTGGACAGTTTTCTCAGTTCCCAAATTGATTTTACTGCTCCGTATGCTAGAATTATACCAGCCCATGATATGACGTCATCACCCAAGTTCATATGAGATAGTCCTTTGGTGCCAGCATGAGCTAAGTCATGATGATAAATCCATGAAGCATCAATTTGGCCTACCGGATTGGCAGGCTTTTTAACCTCTTGAACATTCCAAATTTTTCCTTGAGGTAAAGCAGGTGTATATCAGATGGCTGGGACTAAATAACCTAAGAAACAGCTACCAGACCAGTTTCCTGGTAGCCATTTATAGGCTCTTCTACCACACACAAAGTAGCAATTTTCCACCTTAGTGGTGATATTACTATTTATATAACCTTGTTCAGAATGAAACACCTTCTTATCGATCAATCCCAGCTGTTTGTATAGGATGGAATTATTTCTTACCTCTTTGTATGTTTTATGCACCAGTTCACAAAATGAATCGTAGGTTGTGTTACAGTAGGTGGAGTTATTATTACACCTGTAGGGAACTGTCACATTACAAAAACTCCATCCTACCTTGACTTTACCAAATTTCTGAAAACACACAGTTCCATTTTGACAGTTAAACAGATGTAATGCTATCCTGTCTTTTGAAGTGACATTTGAAGTGTCATAGATCAGATTCATCCAGGTTTCATTAGCCCCTAAAGGGACTGTACTTAGCATCAATCCCCCATGAACAGTAGGTAAAGCAGTACAGATCCAACAGCCAGAGACATTGAGGGATGATGCATAGGCAAATTTAATAGCTTGGTAGGTGTTGAAAGGTGGATGCCAAATAGCTCGCTTGGTGTGATTCATCAATGGAGCAGGAAATAAAAATGGCCACATTAAAAATAGCAGTACAACAAGAATGACCATCAAAATGGCTGTCCAATATTTTTGTGGAAATGGTTGTTGAGTTTGCGTAGTGTCAGGAGTTACGAGTTTTTAAAAGGGTAAATGTTAAGCATTGTCAAGTACTGGAATAGTTCTACTTTGAGTATGAGTGGCAATGGGAGGAGAATCTCAAGTTAAAAAATGTAAAGGCTGTTAGTCTTCAGACGGCACAACTTTTTTGACGTGTGAAATGTGGATCCAGGTTGGAGATCCTTGCAGTCGCACAGCAGATGACATTGCCAGAAGAACCAGGAAAGGCCCCTTCCAGCATGGCTGGAGTGCTGTTTTCCTAGAGAAAGACTTAACGTAAACCCAATCGCCTGGTTGAAGGCAGATGACAGGAAAGGATCTGGAAGGTGTTGAGCAGCTGCTACTTGGTGGTGAAACGGTAGGAAGGAAACGAGATTTGCAGTACAAGAGAATATCATTATTAAATGCATCATATTTAGATAAAGGTGGTGGTGGTCTCATGGGCATATGCAGAGGGCGACCCATGAGAATTTCATATGGAGTTAGACCCTTAGTAGGATGCAGTTGTGCTCGCATGGAAAGCAAGGCTAGTGGTAAGGCCTGCACCCAAGTTAAACCTGTTTCTGAAGTGACTTTAGCAAGTCTAGTTTTTAAGGTCTGATTCATTCGTTCAATAACACCTGATTCCTGTGGTCTATACGGACAATGAAATTTCAAAGTAATGCCTAGCATTGTACACAATGATTCAACTAACTTAGCGGTAAAATGCATTCCACGGTCAGAGTATATTTGACAAGGAACACTAAAACGAGGTATCAATTCATAACACAATTTTTTGCAACTGAAATAGCATCGTTTTTAGCACACGGGTAGGCTTCTAACCACCCAGAAAAAAATATCAACAACAGTCAAAACATATTTAAAACGAGTACAAGGTGGGAGTTCAATAAAGTCCCACTGTAAAGCACAAAATGGTCCCATTGGTTTTGGCACCAGTTGAGCGGGAGCCAGAGTGCCTTTTGAAATGTTATGCTGTAAACAAATGGAGCACGTGCTCAAAAAATGATGCACAGAAGCAGAAAGTCCTGGGATGAACCAATCCTTCTGGATTTGTTTCATTAATGATTGTACTCCTACATGAACTGGCAAATGATATGCTTTTATAAGAAAATTTAACATAGATATGGGGCAAATTAATCTGCCATCAGGATGCTGCCAAATTGAATCAGAGCATTTGAAACAACTGTGTGCCAGCCATGTTTTACTTTCTGATTCCAATGCTTCACTTTGTAAAGTTTTTAAAACAGTAGTGTCAAAAGTAACTGTTTGTAAAATAGGTTGCAGAAATTGTCCCTGAACAGTATTTGAAAGAGCAGCCTGCTTGGCAGCCCAGTCAGCCAAATTATTTCCCTTGGCTACTAGGGAGTTTTTAGACTGGTGAGCTGCACACTTGACAACAACAATTTTGGAAGGTAATAATAAATCCTGTAAGTGGTGATTAATATACAGGTAATTTTTAATTGGTGCCCCAGAGGATGTCAAAAACCCCCTTTCTTTTCACAGGGTACCAAAATCATTAACAACACCATGGGCATAACGTGAATCAGTATAAATAGTAACAGATCTGTCTTTGGCCATTTTACATGCATGCGAAAGTGCCACTAATTCAGCGACTTGTGCGGAAGTGCCAGATGGTAATTGTCCAGTTTGTAAAACTGCAGATGGTGAGCAGACTGACCATGCAGCCTGGAGTTCACCAAGATTATTTCGTAAACAGGACACATCTACAAACAGAACTAAATCAGGATTAGGCAAAGGAACATCTTGCAAATTTAACCTAGGAGAAAGAACAGTGTTAACTAGAAGCACACAGTCATGTGATTTGCCCTCGTCACTAGTTGGAATCAATGAAGCAGGGTTTAGTGGTGGGCAATGGGATTACTTAATAAACTTAACTCATATTTAGTGAGGTGAGCATTAGAAAGGTACTATGTTTTTAAGAGTAACGCTTGCACTGCAAGAGATACTGCTAGTATAGTGTCATGTCCTAATGTCAACGGTGCTGCCATATCGATCAAAACAGCAGCGGCTGCCACCGCTCGTAAACAGGGTGGATAGCCAGAAGCAACAGGGTCTAACTGAGTGCTGTAATATGCTATAGGTCAATAGCCTCCCATGTGTGCTTGTGCCAGCAGGCCCAGGGCAGTTTTATTTCTTTCACAACAGAAGAAAACAAAGGGTTTAGAATAATCTGGGAGCCCCAGGGGAGGTGGGTTTATTAGTGCCGTTTTAATAGCCTGAAAGACATTTTCATGTTTGCGGGACCAAGGCAGAGGGTCTGTGACCTCCTTTTTTAGAAGCTGTAACAGAGGGGCCGAAAGTTCTGAAAAATTGGGCACCCACTGTCTACAATATCCTGCTAGGCCAAGGAATCCCCTGAGTTGTCTTTGAGTTACAGGGCGGGGGGCAGTCTGAATGGAGGTAATTCTACTTGGAAGTATTTGACGTGAACCCATAGAAATAGTGTGTCCCAGGTATTGTACCTTTTCTTGACAGGACTGCAGTTTAGATTTATTTACCTTAAAACCTCATTCAGCTAAAAAGTTTAAAACTAGAAGTGAGTCCTCTATACAAGACTTAGTATCTTGTGAAGCTATAAGAATATTGTCTACATATTGGACCAATACTGAACGTGGTGGTGACTGTAAATCCTGCAGTTGTCTGTGCATCTCTCTAGAGAATAGGGTTGGAGATTCTACATTTCTTTGGGGTAGTCATGTCCAAGCATACTGTTGGCTCTTATAAGTGAATGCAAACAAATACTGGCTATTTGAATGTACTGGGATAGAGAAGAAAGCTGATGAGATATCTATAACCATAAAGCAATGTGCTGTAGGTGGGATGCAGCTTAAAACTGTAGCTGGGTTTGGTACAATTGGAAAAACAGGCAAGACAGCTTTATTGATTTCTCGCAGGTCTTGCACAAATCTGTAAGCTTGTTTACCAGTTTTCTTACCAGCAGAATTGGAGTATTACATGGACTTGTTGTAGGTACTATAATTCCTTGTTGTACCAAGGCAGAAATGACGGGGGCAATACCAGATGTAGCCTCTACCATCAAAGAGTACTGTGGTACCAGAGGTAACGTTGCTCTGGGTTTTAAGGTTATTTTTACAGGAGTGGCTGAAATTAGAAACCCAACATCATTATCATGAGTGGTCTATAGATGAGAGGATAATGAATTTAGATGCTTATTTTTATCGAGGTCAGACTGCATACACATTGTTTGCAGAGTGACAGTTTCATTTAAAGTAGCCAAAATACTATCTTGTTTATCTGAAGGTACTTGTAAATATACTCCTTCAGCTGTGCAGAAGATGGCTGCTCCCAATTTACAGATCAAATCTCTTCCCAATAAATTTAAAGGTGCTGAGGGTCCTACTAAAAATGCATGATGGTCTTGTAAAGGTCCCAAAGTTACTAGGACTGGGACAGTTTCAGAATATTCAATAGGAATACCAGAGACACCTACCCCTCTAGTTATGTTCTTGGACAGGGGGACATTCATTGCTGCTTCGCCAGCGAACATGGATTTGGTTGCTCCAGTGTCAATAAAAAATGGGTACGGTTTATTTTTGACAAGCAACATAACATGTGGTCCATCTTGATCCACAGGGATGAAAGGGCACAACTGCTGTTGTCTTTGTTCAGGGAACCTTCATTGTGATGGCTGCCGATTGGATGGGGTCCAATTAGAATTCCACTGAGGTGACGTATTAGTGGGTGGGGCAGGTTGCTCAGCCAGATACAGACATTCATTTCTCCAATGGCCTAATTGGCCACAATTGAAACACTCCGTCTGATTATTATAGCTTTGGGGTGGGGCTGATCGAGTTTCCTGCCAGTTTTGTCTATTTTGATTTTCTGCCCCTTGGCGTCCACCTCTCCCTCTTTCCTGTTCTCGTCCTCCCTGTCCACGCTGCCCAAAGGCAGTATACATCTGAATCTGCGCTTTAACCAATTTTTCCTGTAAATCCTTTTTTTCCTGTGCTAAGTGGTCGCACTTCTGTGACTAATTCATGCAATCTAAGACTAGGCCAGTTTAAACATACTTCCTTTAGCTTATCCTGTACTTGTGGGTGTAACCCATCTACGAAGGCAGCTGACAATCTGCTCTGTGCCGGCCCTTTGGTGGGTTCTGGGTAACCAGAGTAAGCCTCATAGGCTTCAGTGAGACTATTTAAATACTCGTCTACAGGTTCATCTTCTTTTTGAAGAACTGACTTAATTTTGGACCAGTTGGGTGTGGGTGGAACTATTACTGTAATAGCATCTACTATTTGCTGTCTGACCACTTCAAACCCATTATCTTCTTGTGTATCATGTTTTGGAATCGGAGTAGGGACATTAGCATGGTCCCAAATCCATTTCATCAGATCAGCCGGTATGGCATACTGAAGAATTGCCTTGACCTTTTCTACCGTAGGATTTTGTAAACAAATATGTCCCGCCAGCACACACTGGAACTTAGCTGGATTAGTGTGGATAGGCGGTAGTGATTTGGTAATGGCTTGAAAATCAACCACCGACCAAGCCCTAGGTTCTACAATGTTCATGGTTCCTGTGCACTTTTAGCATGGGCTGGGTTAGGTACCTCCCTCAAAGGTAACAATCTGTCGTCGTCTGACGACTCTGATTCTAAATCTGGATTAAATTTATCTGGCCAAAAATATCCATCCCCACTGTCAATTATAGTGGGGAACTGGCCAAAATGCCTTCGTCGGTGTAAATGTTGCTTCCCTTTTCCCTTATAATAGGGTTTCGCTCTAAAATATATTACAGTTTTTGCTTCTTTATGAGTCTTACTACGAGTTCTTGGTCCCTTTTTTCTATCGCTCGTTTCTGGATCAGATTCACTAAACTAACTATCCGCAGCTTGTTCTTTCTCTCTTGGGGTGGAATCTTTAGTGGTGGAATTTGGCTGCTGTGTTTCAGCTCCTTGTTGAGCAAGGGGGGGGCTGGTACTACAGGGGTGCAATCGATGGTGCAGTTGGTGGTGGAAGAAGCCAGGCATTATCGTCTTCTAATGATTCAGTTATCTGCAATTTAGCTAATTCCTTCACAGGATAAAGCCCCTTAAAGGGTGGGTCCTTCAAGTATTTACCATTTTCTACATCTAAATTACTAGCAGTGTGTTGTAACTCCCTCAATTGCTCTTTTAATTTCTGCTGATTATCTTTTAGACTGCTAATTACCAAATTATTTTCTCTTTCTTTCGCCACTGTCATCCAATTATTAAATGCTGCCCAGCACAACCCTGGTATTCTTCTCCCTTTCTTCCTTAACTTTCCTTGGAGATTAACCAAATTATTTTCTCTTTCTTTCGCCTCTGTCATCCAATTATTAAATGCTGCCCAGCACAACCCTGGTATTCTTCTCCCTTTCTTCCTTAACTTTCCTTGGAGATTAAGCAAAATATTTTTATTAAAACTACCATTTTCTGGAAAGGCGAGTTTGCCATCATCCTCAGTGAGTGCGACCCACTGATTTATGGGGACTGTCCCAGGACACACGAAAATACATATAACCAGCTGGTGTACCTCTTTCTGGCTCTTTTATGGTTCCCATACTCCCATTTTCACATACTAAGCTATGCTGTATTTTACAGATTTAGCTGTGACATTTTGAAAATGTCATTTTCCTCACTCTTGTATCTCCTTTCACTCTTATGTCACCAATTTTTTGTTTTAACCCACTCTCATACTGCACAATCAATAGCAGAAAAGAAATGCATGCCACTTACCTCAAAACAACTGAATGAGAGAAATTATTACATTTCTATAAAGTTATTAATACCAAATTTTAAAGCTGGCGAGTAGAGGAAATGAAAGAAACACTGCCAGAACAGAAAATTCTGTCATGGGCCCTTTCACTAGCAGTATTTTGTTCAATCCCCAACTGCCGCAGCTATTGTCAATTTAGATCCGAATAAATGGCACCAATTGTTGTGTTTAACATTCTACCTTAAATGAAGACAAGACACTTCTTCCTCTCTTTCAAATTAGTACAAAAGACAATTAACCAATCAGTGGTTTACCCATAGGCTTAAAGCAGTTCACATTACTACATCTCTAGGCAGAGAAAGAAAATAGGATACACTTCCATATAAGGCACATTTCCTGCTTTCAAGCAGGCTCCTGTTTTTCAGTACTTTCCTACTATTCACAGTTTACTCAATAGTTTGTAGTACAAAGTCCATCTCAATGCATACAGATTGTCTCATACTCAATTTCCTTAAGCACATACTTTGGCCATTCATATCCTACACTGTAAATGTAAATACATCCTATCTATATTTATAACTGTCTATTGCATTTCATCGCTGCTTTGTAAATGAAATATGTATATTGCTGTATATGTAAATACAACCTGTTTATTACAGTATAACACTCTTGCAGAAATCAAATTGTCTTTACTTTGTCTTGGTTGTATTACTCATTTGGATGATTCTAAAATCACATTTCTACTGTTAAGAAACTGATCCTTTTTCACTGTAAATTCTTTATATATTTTTTTTATTAACTGTTATGGAGCTTTTCTCCTTGGGCCACCACTGAAAATACAAGAGTGCTCAATTGGACCTTCCCAGTAAACAAAAGGCAATAAATAAATAAATAAAATAAATAAATAAATAAAATGTTGTGGGCTCACAGCAAGTCTCAGCTTGGGTGCCTGTAGCACGGAATGTAAGGACAAAGTACCTTAATGGTCTCCCCAACACCCTAACCATTATCACTTTCTCCCAACCACTCCCTATGCCTGCATCCTTTCTTTTCAACAAACCTCTTTTTCTCCTACTGTTAATGACTCATTCATCACTTGTATATACTGTAGGTACCGTCTTAATGCAGGTGTTTTTCAACTAGCAGGCACCTTGTTTATACAGCAGATAAAAAAATTGACTTGTAGGTGCACGATTGTTACAGATATTGTACCACATCAAGGTAGTACATTTTATGGTGATTTATTCAAAGCTCCATCAGTTGTACCTATGCCTAGTATTACTAAAGTCCTTCTGAAGAATCCCATGATTTGCTCATAGCATTGGTCATATGCTTACCAACTGTGCATTTCACCTTTCTAGCTAACCAGCCTATCACAGTCGACAATCATCAATGAAGTCATGCATGCTCAAGGCAAAAAATTATTTGATAAGACGGCACACAATAGTTTGTTCTACATATACATGCATACTTTATTTAGTCAATCAAACTACAATTTCAGTACAAATAAAAAATACAAACTATTACCATTAGTGTTAGAAAAAAAGATCCAGCAACCTGTCAAGCAGTGCATTACCACCCCAACAAATGTCATATGCACAGTCAAAATATTATTTATCCTGCTCATATCCAGATTGTGATGATGAAATAATCCTGTTTTAATGCAGTACGAAATGAGAGAAACATTACATCTGTCAGTTGACTACCTCTTGTTTCAGTGCAGTTTGTTATACATTCAAAAATGACTTGCTTAATTAAGCAGATAATATAAACAAAATAAGACATGTAGCACATTTGCTTAGCAAACACCTAACAGCAAGTAAATAGCTTGCACAGAAAAAAAACACATAGGCAAAAACATCAAAACTGTCAAATCAGTGTCATCAGTTTGTAGTACCTTGGACCTCTCATGAAGGTAACACAAGGGAGGCGTGCAAATGACTTCTTAAGGACATACAAGTGTCCTAGCTATATGGCTTCTGAACACCCACTGCCATTTGCTTTTTAGAGCCTTTATTGGGATATTCAGGCCAATAAAGCCAAACCTTAATAGCTGTAGATAAAACACATTTCACCCTGTTTTAGATCATCAGTACAAACATAAAAAAAAGACTCTGGAAAGCCACTCTTCATTGTGTAATACCTTAGATCTCCTTTGAAGAAGAAGTGGGAAATTTGCAAATGACGTATTAAGGAAATATACGTGTCACAGCTATATGGCTTATGACATTTTAAGTCTTTATTAAGGCATCCAGGCCAATAAAGTTAATCCCCACTAGCTGCAGACCCTGTTTATGGGCTTGTCAGTTCATCATAAGTGGATGGTCTATCCATTTTCTGAAAAAAACTCAGCTTTTTAGAAAAGCTTTATGTCAATAACATTAGAAACATGCCATGTATCCTGCTCATTTGCCTTTATTGTCCTGATGGTGATCAGTTACCGCACTGCTACCTTTTCTCATTGTCCAATATGAATGAATAAAGTGCAGTAATACATGGCAAGCAGTAATATATTACACATACTGGATACTACTCAGATGTCTCAGAATCAGTTGTTGTCATGTGCCCTGCAGTCTCTCTCCACTGGACTGATTTAGAGCAGACCATATCTGATTCATTCTCTTGATTTCAGTATTTCAGGTATACAAAGATGGATTTTTTGATAGAAAACTTAGGATTAACATCTGTGAATGTGACAGAGTGTATACCATGTTTACTTACACACAACATATTAGAAGCTGGAATTCCCTACCACTTACAGTATAAAATAAATCATTCACTATGCATGTATTAGATATAGCTGAGGAATGTTATAAGTAATTTTTGTTTGCCTCATAACAGAAATTTACTGACCGAAGATTTTCAAATGCCTACCACCTTAAAGTAATTTTACGTGATACCAAAGTTTTGTAAAGTTTCTGTGAAAATTATTATTTGTTTGGCTTCTAGGACAACATACATTTCTTTACATGCTTTAATATCTCATCTTTGCTAAAAGGTACTTTTTATGACAGTAAGTGAAGTGATGTATGTGAGAAGGTATGGGGTAGTTCAGTGACACAAAAGGAAACATTATTTAAAATATCTAAGCTTGATGTTGTCTAGGAAAGAGTAGGCACATTGTTAATTTTCTCTATCCCTTTATCTTCTTCTTTCGTCTTTTCCTGGTTAGGGGTCGCCACAGCGGATCACCTATCTGCTCATGATTGGCAGTGGAGTTTTTATGGTGTTGAGTTGCCAGCCCGGTGCCCAACCTTCCACAGAAGGCACACACATGCATGCACTCATGCCTAGGGCCAATTTAGAGTGTCCAATCCACCTACAGCACGTCTTTGGGATGCGGGAGGAAACCGGAGCACCTGGAGGAAACCCATGCGACATGCAAACTCTGCACAGAAAGCACCCCAGCTGAGGATCGAACAGAAGAGCTTCTTGCTGTGAGGTGACAACGCTAACCGCTGCACCACCATGGCCACCCTTTTCTCTCTATACACCAAGTAAAACATTTACTATGAATAAGTAAAACAGATTTTAAACTGCCATTAACTTTATAGCAAATTATTTTATATTGATTGCTGAGGAGACGGGCCCTAACAATAAGTTTTGCAATGGTGACCTCTATTTCTTGCTAAAGCCCTAACAAGTATTTCAGCTGAAGTATATATTTGTTGAAAATACAGACCCTAGCTTACTAAAAACTTAGCCTAATATAAAAAGTATCACTATTTAATTGTTGTGAAAGATGGTTAGCACAGGGGTAGCACACGTGCAAGCAATCATTAATAACATCTACTGACAAGTCATATTCACATACATTTGACTAAAGCAAGTATGTTGATGGAGTACCTAAAATCCTTTAAGCTAAACTCATAGGAATATTCCAGAATGCAATAGAATTCTTGCTATAGAAAGCCAGTAGCATCACAGAAGATTACATTCCATAGGAATGCTCACAGTTGTGGAGGTTTTATTATGAAATGTTCTCTGCAAAGTCCCAAAATGAAATGTCACAGTAATCTAACAACAATTTAGGAAAATAAATTGCTGTTCAAGATCTAGGAACTCTGGCTGCACCTCTTTTAGGCCTTGACATTTAAAGTGGATATTTTAGATTTATTTACAACTGTTAGAAATATGAGAATAAATAACCTCAATTCTTATTTTTTTCAATAAAGAAGTACGTTATTTTTTTTTATTCTTTTCTCCACAGGCCAGTCATACAACAGTAAGATCTATTTACATTGAATGTTTACTGTCTGACATTTGCAGTCACAGGAAAGGAATGTCAAACTGACAAAAAGCCTGAGATATACTGTAGAAGAACAAGTAGTTATGAGAGGTTGTTCCTCACTCCCCCTGCTAACAGTTAATGAAATGAAGGTGGGTAGGTTAGCAATGAGTACTGCAAACAGTGAAACTAAGCAGTAGTTTCCATTTTTAGCCCGCCTTAAGTAAGTATTATTTTATGTTTGTAAAGTTTAAAGTTTAGGTGTCACGTACTATCAGTATCCAGTTAGGTGTGTCACTTAATGAAGATAATATATGTGGTTCATTAGCTTTTCTAGAACATCATTAGGCAGATGAATCCAAGTTTACTGTTTGACACGTGTACTTAGATATTAGGGAAGTATACATAGAAGATACATTTCTTAATTCAGGGAGCTCTCTTTCCAGTCTCTTTCTGTTTAATCTAAAAAACATTACAATTTACATGCGGGCTGCTTTGCATTTAATAAACAGAGGGAGAGCTGTGACTGGAAACGTTGACATGCTTACAGTTACAAAATTTATTACTATAGCAAGCCTTCATAAGTATCTCCCTCAATGCCTTAGACCTAGAACCTTTATCGCAGAGATGCCCGTTCAGATTCTTTATTGCATCATGCCTACAGTTTATTGTTTATTTCTTTATTTTCACCAACCTCTTTCTTATCATACTGATTGGCTTTTATTTGCCTGCTATCTTTAAAAACATTAGCAAATTCTTATATGTTTCAGACAATGGCTAGGATTCAGAATAAGGTCCAGCGGCTGTGTGAAGTACCTGTTAAAAGGCAGGTTAGTTTACACAACCTCAGGAAGTACGATTCAGAGACACATTTATCCATAATGAGGAAGATCTCATTATCCACTCATTTGTATAGATTCATTGGTGCTTACTAGGCTAACAACCACAAGGGCCTTTTTAAACCTAGACATGCATCCCAAACCTCTAACAAGTTGTGGTACCCTTGATAAGTGTAAGCAGGGGCTTGGGAGATGAAACATTTACTAGGAGGGGCATGGGAGATGAACCATTTTCAGGCTGCCTGTGTCCATTAGAGACAATGGTGTCAAATCAGTGATACATTTTCTGTTCCCATCCAAATGTCCAAGTTACACTTGCATTGGATTAGGGAAGAACTCTGCTTCACATGGATGGGGATCCTGTTCAGAGAAGGGGTAGTCTCCGGGATATATACCTGTATTTCCAGTAGTTTCAATTTATATCACAGGCAAGGTTTAAGTCTTTAGAATGGGTAATCCGCAGCATTCACTGTTTGTTTTCTTAGTTTCGGCACATTCCTGCTCCTGCTTCAGCCTGCTCTGTTCACCCTCACTACACTTGGGGTCACTCCGTTCCCTTACCCTAGCCCCATTCCCACCCACCCCCACATCAATTACATTTATACTTAGCCAGACCCGTCCTACCAAACATCTCAGCCTATCAGACTCTACTATCCATCTAACCCCTCTCACTATCTCCTCACACCCTACTGTTCCTGACCCAACTACACACCTCCTTATCATCACTTCTAACTGAACTAGATCTATCTACCCCAGCCTCTTAAACTATGTTTTTACAAAAAATCCTCCTGCTCAATTTCCCATCATCCATTACTAACTATCACACATCTTTGTCTAAACTATTCCCATTTAGCCTATTCCTATCACCCTTAGACCCTCTATCTATAGCTACTACCCTACAACTTACTCTACCAAACCACTCTGTTCACCCTTGGTGCTCCCTCCCACATCACCATTACTGCTGAAACTCCTTAACTTAATCCCTGTCACATTGTCATCCTTCACAACTCCTTTCTTACATACTCTAGCTCACCTCACTACTCTATCTCTCATCTCAAAGACTATTCTCTGTACATTCTCTTTATCCCTCTATCTCCTATTACAACTAACAGCACACCAAAAAAAACAATGTATTTTACAAACCTAATTCTGCAACAACAACACCTACACATTCTCTCCCCAGTTACTCTGCAGTAGCCTCTGGTCTATATGCAACAGATTTAATCTTATTGACCAAACCAAAAATCCTCTTCCTTCAAAATAACAGTCTAGTAACCTTACTCTATATTACCACCATAGAACTACAATGAAATTTCAACCTGTAACTCCCCTGACTGACTGCAACCTAATTTAATGCGGAGACATACATCCAAATCCTGGTCCCTCCACAACCACTTACAAATTCCCCAACCTCTTAAGATCCCTAAACTTCACAATAATTAATCTTCAAAACATAAGGAATAAAATCCCACACTTGCATGCCTGGTTAACACAAAATAAACCTGACTTCATTGCAGGTACAGAAACCTAGCTAAAACCATACATCAAAGATGCCGAATTCCTACCCCCTAGCTATGCTTGCCTCAGGACAGGTAGACTACAGAAAAAAGGTAGCGGTGTTGCCTTCATTTACCCAAACATCTTCACTGTTGTCACAAACTCAAAACCTGTCCCACAATTCTCCACAGCAGAGATACTAGTAGCCTTCCTCAAATTTAACAATTATAAAATCCTTTGTATTGTGGTCCTATACATCCCCCAGGAAACAATATCTCTACACTGGAAGACATCCTTCCCTGGACAACTACCAATATCAAAAACAAAACTATCATCTTAGGGGACATTAACAATAACATGCTTGACATCTGTAATAAGCACCCTTCCACCAGTATCAGCCTATACAGCTCTACCCAGCTAATCACCAATATAACCAGACCTAACACAAACAGTAACACAGGCTCAATCCTGGACTGGATCCTGGTTTCTGAGCCTAAAAATATCTCCTCCTTTGGTGAACTACCAAACATCATTAGTAACCACTCACCTGCCTTCATAGCATGCAAATCTACTCCAGTTCCTAGTAAACACCAACTCAAGCAAACTAGAGACCTTTCTCAATTCTGCCCTTTCACCTTCAGTGAAATATTACAAAGTATCAATTGGTCAGCATTAAAAACTCACCCTCTCGACAATGCTGTTGAATTCTTCAATTCAACATTTCTTAGGATCTTAAATAGTTTAGCCCCACTCTGTCAAAAAAGAGTAAAGGCTAAGCATGCCAGCTGCCTTATTAGACCCACAAAGCAACTCATGACTGAAAGGAACAAAGCTTTGAATGCTTGGCAAAAAAATAAAAAACAATTGGACCTCATTTGTTATAAACAGCTACGCAATCAGGCAGAATGACTAATCATTACAAACAAAAAACAACACTTCCAAACTCTTCAAGATCAACATAAACTAAACCGTAAGAAATTCTGGGGTGCAATTAATTCTATACTTCATCCAGGCTCAAATAATGATCTCTGCCCCAATCCAGAAACCCCCCTCTGAAATAGCCTCCCTCTTTAACTCATATTTTATTGACACCATAGCTAAACTCACCACCACCTTCCCACAAGTAAAACCCAATCTAGCTGAACCCTCTTCATCACACTCCTCAACTTCCTCTCCACCTATTTTCTCCCTCTCACCTGTATCTACCTCCATTATAAAAAACTCCTTCTAAAACTCAAACCTTGTACTAATGCACCAAACAACCTCCCAGCAGAATTTCTACAACTCTCCACAAACTCCATTGCCTACCCTGTCAGCATACTCCTTAATAGATCAATTCAGGAGTCCCTTCTACCACATCTGGAAGAAAACATATATCCTTCCACTTCATAAAGGTGGCAGCAACTCTGATATCTCCAGTTTCTGTCCAATCGCAATTCGCTCTCCCATTTCCAAAATATTAGAAAAACGTGTTCAGTATCAGCTTCTCAATCATCTGGTTGCCAACCAAATCCTTTCTCCCACGCAGCACGGTTTCAGACCAGGTCATAGTACTAGCAAAACTCTAATTTCCTTCGTGGATACAGTAAATAGGGCTCATGATACTGGTTACTTTGTTTCCTCATTCTTCCTTGACCTCTCAAAGGCCTTCAACACAGTATCCCATCCCCTTCTTCTAGCCAAAGTATCCAACTGGGGTATCTCACCCCCAATCTTAAATTGGTTCTTAAACTCTCTCTCCAATAGCCAACAATCCACCAAATGGCAACACTCCTTCTCAACACTCCTAAGCACTACTACAGGTGTACCCCAAGGATCCATATTTGGCCCCATCCTATTTAGCATATTCATTAACAACTTCGATGCCACTCTTACTCAAGGCACTTTCATCCAATATGCAGATGATGCCATGATCATCAACATTGCCAAATCCACATTTGAGCTACAACTTCTTACACAAAATGCCTTTACAAGATGTCCAATAACCACCTTGCTCTAAACCCCAATAAAACTAAACTTCTAATATTCACCCCCACCCAAAAAAAAAACACGCCTGTTAACAAGAAATAACTCTCTGTCCATTCCCAAAACAACACTATCATTGAAGTTGTTCAAAGTACTAAATTGCTAGGTGTCATCATAGATAACAACTTAACATTCGACTACATATCCACAGCAACATCAAAAAAAAACACACCAAAACTGGGTATTCTCTACAGACACAACACCTTCTTTAATCTCACTGCAAAAAAAAAGGCCTTAGCCTCATCCTTCCTGCTACCTTCTCCCTTATACGGTGCCTCTATCCTTACCAACATCCACTCCTCCCTGAAAACCAAACTAGACTCATGCTACAACAAGGTTGCTAAATTTGTAACAAATGCTAAATACTCATCCCACCACTGTTCATCCCTACGTCAATTAAACTGGCTCAAACTTCCACACTATCTAACTTATCTACAACTAACTAACGCACATAAACTTATATATAAACCATCAGCTAGCCCTTCCCTTTAATCCCTGCTGACCATGTATCACCCAAACAGACCTCTTAGATCAGAAAACAAACTGCTGCTGAAAGTAGATAAGCCCAGCTGGTCAGATGCTCTACTCTTTCACTGTCTCAGAACTATGGAACTTCCTCCCACCTTCAATCAGAACTACCAGCAATCCTGCTCTCTTTAAGAACTCCCTCAGGCAACACCTCTCCTCTCTCTGGCTTTGTACATGTTCCACTACAACACTGTTCAAAATCTGACTCCTTCCACTATCAAACCTACCTTATTCCATCTTATACCTGCACACTCTTCCATTTCTCACTTAACATAACTGACTTCATATGCACTTCTCTGTCTTAATAAAATTCTACTACTTGTGGATGAAAACGTATTGGATTTTTTTTGGGCATTTATGTAATAAACCGACAGTTGCTGTTTAACCTTTCCTTTGTAGATTATTCTTACACCTCCTACTGGTACCTTTCGTTGATTGTTTACTTTGTACTATGTGTTACTTTGTATGTACTGTTTAATTCATGTAACCTAATTCACAATGTAAATATGCTCTGTATATCTGCATCTTGTGTTCATACTATTCCAAGCATTGTGACTGTATATACTCTGTACTGTTTGTTATTTCATGCATGTACTGCTTATCTGTTTGGAGCTTTTCTCCTTGGGCCTCCACTGAAAATGGGCTCATCTAGGCCCAGTGGACCTTCCTGGTAAACAAATGCAATAACTAAATAAACGAATAAATAAATAAATAAATACATTCTGGTGCTGTTTGTTTTGTGGATATGCAGGACATCCATCAGAGTGCAGTCTGACAATGCCCTTCCCTTTACATAGAATGATTTCCTCACTATGTAGACATGTGATGGTCAAAGGCTGGATTACTGTCTATTTATGTCCTCAATTCCCTGAGTACTGTGTCAGCTCTTAGGGGTGTGTTGTCAATTTGATAGTTAGCAGGAGTAGATGACTTCCTAAAGGATACTGTTATGTATTTCTTGGCATTTAGTTTTGTCCATGGCTCTGACACCAGTTATTTTTATGTGCCAGCCCTTCCTGGAGAACATTTGTGTCAGTGGGGGATTCAGTGACAGCTGCTAATTTGCAATCATCTGAAAATTTAGTCAGCCAGCGGTCATTGACATAGGCCTTGACTTCAGAGAAGTAAATGCCAAAAAGGAGTCATCTCAGGACCAATCCCTGAGGGACTCTGCTTTTTTCTGGCCTCTTTATAGAGATGACCTCCCCAATTCTAACTTCCTGGGTTCGGTCTGTGAGCCAGCTAGTTATCCAATAGGTGACATAAGGGTTTGTACGTAACCTCTTGAGTTTGTCAACAATGCCTGAGTGAGGTAATGTGTCAAATGCCTTGGCCAGGTCAAGGCTGGCAGTGTGAACCATTTTGTCTTTATCCATTGCTTTGGTGACCTCCTCAAAGAAGTCCACCAACTTGAATAGGCAAGACCTGCCCTTAACAAAACCAAACTGGGTTGGGTCCAGTGTCTGGAGGTTTCCTATGCCATTATGGATCATTTCCTTGATAAGTCTTTCTATGGCTTTACATATGAGACTAGTGAGACTTATTGGTCTTTAGTTTCCAGAGTCTGTAAATGGCCCACTTTTGTGCAGAGGGATGACTGCTGTTCTTTGTTCATGAGGCATGAAGCTTGTTTGGAGGCTACAGTTAAATAGCAATTCCAGAGGGTCTGATAGGTCATGTTTCATACTATTTAGAAGACATCCTGAGATATTTTCTGAGACCATTGATGCAGTGTTCCCGGCCTTAGAGAGAGCATTAAGGACTTCTTACCTAGTGATAGCAGGGGGACTTATATTTGGTACTATTTCCTTAGGGAAGGTTGAAGGGGAGTGAGGGGTAAAGTTGGAGCTGAATTTGTTGGATAGTAGATTTGCTATATCTTCTGGCTCAGTATAGGTGGATCCATTAACAATGAGCTCTGCACATAACTGTGTTCATAGGTTCATAGGTTGGTACTAGGCTATCAGCCCTAGGGCCTATACAAGCCTAGCCATAACAATTCCCTGGCTATTTCTTTCCACACTATTTACCTCCCTGGACCCCTGTCTAGCAGGGTGACTGACGTGATCCCCGGGGTGAATTTCCTTTCTCCCATCCAATCATCAAAGTTCCTTTTGAAGAGGGCCAAAGAGGCACTCTGCTTGACATGTATGGGCAATCTATTCCAGAGTCTGGGGAGTCCATGGGTCAGGAACCTATCCCTCCAGCATGTTTTGTTTATTGTGATGACAAGGTTTAGATCCCTGGAGCGTGTGGCTCTGAGGGATTGGGATTTCTTTAAGTGTAGCATGTCCAACAGCTATGGGTTTGACATGGCCTTGTATGTTAAGCAGAGATTGCCTCTGGGTAGACGATATGCGACAGAGTATAGCTGGAGTTTTTTAAGGCGGTCAGCGTAGGGCATCTACTTTAGGCCTCTGATTCTTTTAGTGAGGTATATCTGCGGCCATTCCAGTTGTTGCAGATGTATTGAGAGGTACATACCAAACGGGGCATTGTATTCTATAATGGGTCTAATGAGGGATGAGTACAGTGGGACAATGACCAACTTTTTTCTGGATGAAAAGCCCTTAGTGATGAGGTGTGCCACATAGAAGGATTTCCTGACTGTTGTGGCGATGTGGTTATCGAAGGTGAGACGAGACCAATGTCCACCTGTGTCCCTAAGTCTCTTATCTCACTTTTGGTGTTTAGTGTACTGCCACCTATATGGTAATTCAGGGATACATGTTTTTTCCCAAAGGGGATAACTATACATTTCTTGGTACTGAGCTTGAGCCCATGGCTCTGGCACCAAGCATCTGTTTCTGTAAGGCCCTTTTGTAGAGTATCCACATCATTTGGGGATTCAATAATGGCTCCCAGTTTGCAGTCATCTGTGAACTTTGTTAGCCAGAGTCCCTTAGTGTTGGCCTGTACTTCAGAGAAGTAGATGCCAAACAAGAGCGGCCCCAGGACTGAACCCTGAGGTACTCCACTTGTCATTTGTCTGGAGCTGGATTTGGAGTCAGCTACTTTTACAGTGTGGGTTCTATCAGTAAGCCCATTGGCAACCCATTGGGTGACGTAGGGATTAATTCCCAGCTTAGTAAGTTTATCTATGATTCCAGAGTGGGGGATGGTGTCAAAGGCCTTGGCAAGGTCTAGATAGGCTGTGTGGACCACCTTACCCTTGTCCATGGCTCTGGGACTGATTCGAAGAAGTCAATCAGATTCAGGAGACAAGATCGGCCCTTCACAAACCCAAACTGGGTGGGGTCCAGTGTTTGAAGGTTGACAATGTCTTTGTTTATAAGTTCCATGATAATACGCTCCATGGCCTTGCAGATAAGGCTTGTCAGCCTGATGGGATTGTAGTTTCCAGGATCCAAGGTGGATCCCCCCTTGTGGAGTGGGATAACTGTAGCTCTGCACCACTCAGTGGGCACAAAACCTGAGGTGAGGCTATGATTAAACATGACACTTAGGTGAGGTGCCAGTTCATATTGTAGTTCATGTAGTACACAGCAAGGGATGTCATCTGGTCCCATGGATGCTGTATTCTTAGCTTTGGAGAATACGTTTTTTACCTGTGTGGCCATTATTACTGGAATTTGGCAATCTTCCGGTAATGAGATGGGCCATTTAGGGGGTGGGGTGGAGGTGAAGTTGGCACTGAATCTATCTGCCAGGATATTGGCAATATCCTTGGGATCAGTATATTTAATGCCATTCTGTTTTAGCTCAGAGCAGATCTGAGCATTGCCATTTACATTCTTGACATAGTTATAGAATGCCTTGTGGTTGTCTTTGGAATCTTTGGCAATTTTACTTTCATAACTAGCTTTAGAGGATTTTATGAGGGATCTCAGTTTCTTACTGAGGTTGCAGGCATAGGTAAATAATGCCTTATGGTCGCCCTTGGCCTAGGAGGCCACATTTACCTCAAATTTGGCTTTGGTAGACTTTATGTATCTTCTGAGTTGTTTGTTTAGTTTGATGACAGTGCTTTTATCCTGTTGGGCGGTGTACCTCCTAATTTTTGTCATGATTTTCTTCTTTCTGTTATACAGACTACTGATGTTGCGATTCCATCAGGGTGGCTTGTTTTTGAATTAGTTCTGTATTTCTTTCTGGTGGGTATAGCTGTCCTTAAGTAGCTATTAACATGCTTGTATATGGTTTCTGTGAACAGTTCTACGTAGGCAACAGTGTTCACAGGGTTTGTGAGTGCTTGAAATTTTGGCAGGTTATCACTTAATATAGCAGCAAGTTAGTTCCTGAATATTCCAGGGTTAGCTGGTGTTCAAGGTTTTATTTTTACTTCAAAGGAGACCATTTTGTGGTCTGACCTTACCAGAGAAGACATTACACTTGGGGGTGTGCAACACTCTTCCATTTTAGTGAGGACCAAATCCAGTATGTTTGCACACCTCATTGATGTGTTGACAGTCTGTTCCAGGAAGTTTATGTTTACAAAGCCAAGAATCTCTGTGCCTGTATGTTTGGTGTTGTATATAGGTTCATAGGTTCATCGATTAGTTTTAAGCTAACTGCCCTTGCGAGCCATTTTAAGCCTAGCCAATTGTCCCTTGTGAGACTCAAACCCTGCATCTTGTGTTTGCAAGGCAAACACCTTAACCATTAGGCCACCCTCCCTCCCTATGATTCCTGTTAATAGTGGGGTAATTAAAGTCACCCATGAATATGGTAATGGGTTGGATGGTGAGTTTTTCCAATAAGTTTAAATACATGTTGTAGGTTTCCTGTTTCATAGAGGGGGAACTAGAGCTCACAAGGGAGGGTATGGGATTTTGCCTGTTGTGATTTAAGCATGGAGTGGCTCAAGTATATTGTTCTCTTTGACCAGCCTTGAAGTATATTTATTTCTGATGTAGATTGAGACACCTAAACCTCTACTTCCTGTCTGTGTAGAAGCTGGTCTAAATGTGTGGAAGGCATTATAACCTTGCACTGTCTGTGTGCTCTTGGTGGCTATAAACCACATCTCAGTGATTGTACAGCTGTCATAATTCTCTATGGTGAGGGGAACTTCTATGAAGTGGAGTTTTTTGTTTAGACTCCTAGCATTGAGCAGTAACCCCTTTAGATTTACTTGGTTTTGACTGCTATGTGGAGAGGACACTGATTTAGGTAATATTGGAAAGCCTAGAGGGGGGAGGTGCAGATCATCTCTGGCAAAGCAGTGTGGTCTGTTGACCATCTCTTTCCATACTGACAAATATTGCACCCCTTTAGAATGACACCAGAAACTATGCCAATTATTAAAGTCAACCATCTTTTGTTTATATTGTGGCATCATCCTTGGAGAAGGCAAAATGCTGCTCAGTGCTAGGCTCATACCAGCCTGGGACACATATTCAGAAAGCTCCAAAATGTCTCCCTTCATATAGGCTATGGAAGTACATCTCAGGTCATTTACACCCAGATGGGCTATGACTGAGTTATACTGGTATTTGTGGTCCAATGACCTGAGTGTGTGCATAATGTGGTGGATCCTGGCCCCCTGATAAGCAACTGACGGTGACTTTCTCCTTACTCAGCCTGGTAAGAAGGACATCAGTGTGTTTTACAATAGACTCTCCAATGACCAGAATGTTGGATTGTGTGTTGGCTTGCCTTATGGGCTTAGATGTAGAGGCAACATGCAATATGGCTGTATGTCTTGCTGTGGGTGTTGTTTTGAAACATTGCATTTGGGGCTGCTGAGGATATTTGTTATGTGTACTTCATCTAGGATGTCTTTGGGTTTAGGAAGGTTACATTTAAGTGCTTCAGCATATGCGAGTCTATGTGTCTGCTTTGAATTGTGTGTGACGGGTACATCGTGTACTACTAACAACCTTACTGACATTAGGAGTGCTTTTTTGTGAGAGCTTTGCCTCCAGTGACATTGTGTAAATACATCTCTCACATACCATATCAGCTTGTTTGAGAATTAGCTGGTTGTCAGTAAACATGACGTTGGGATGTCTATATCCACCAATGTTGTAACGGAGATAGTAGGAAAGTTCATATCCATGGCAACAGACTCTTATTTACTGATTACATGGTTGGAATGAGAATATAAATAATGTCAGGAGTATCCAGTTTGCAACTTGGGGCATTGCTTGCCACTGCATTCTAGTTGTCATTTGTGCAGCTAGGTATGGGTGAAATTTCAATGGTGGTTTTACAGGAAAAATGTCAACTCAAGGTGTCGGCATCTATACAAGGCACTGCCAAACACTTAAGCGGAAGCTAATAAGTAGATCCTGATGGTCTGTGGATGAAGTATGTAGGCAGACATTCTGAGGTTAGGTTAGACAGCAGGAAATCAAACAGTACTTACTAAAAAGAAAGAATTATCTTGTCATGAATGATGAAAAGAATGGAGTTGCATGAATGGCTTGTACCTGGCTACTATTAGTGCTTGTCTCAACACAGGTTCATTTTGCTGTGATACAATGATTCTTTGACTCTTCTGTTACCAAAAGGAAAACAGTAGGTTCATAGGTTCATACTAGGCTATCTGCCCTAGGGCATTTATAAGCCTAGCCAGAGTGTGTTTGGCTTTCGCCACCCATTTTAAATTTATTTTGCTATACCCTTTTTCGAGGTTAGTATACTGTGCCTCTGTCTAACAGTGACACAGAAGTGATACCCGGGGTAAACCTACGATCTCGAATCCACTCATCAAGATTCCTCTTGAAGAGAGTCAATGAGGGACTCTGCCTAACCTGGACTGGGATTTTATTCCAGAGTGAAGGGAGCCTCTGGGTTATGAATCTGCCCCTCCAGCATGTCCTATTTATTTCAGTGCTGAGGTTCAAGTCTCTCGAGTGCATAGCTCGATGGGATTTGGATTTTCTGAAGTGCAGCATGTCCATTAATTCCGGGTTGGACATGGCTTTATATGTCAGGCACAGATCGCCTCTGAGCAGGCGGTATGCCACTGAGTAGAGCTGGAGTTTCTTTAACCGGGCAGCATATGGCATCTGTTTGAGCCCTTTGATCCTCTTGTTGAGGTACTTTTGGGGTCTTTCCAGTTGCTGCAGGTGTTTGGTAAAGTACATCCCAAAAGGGGCATTGTACTCAATTATGGGCCTGATGAGGGATGAGTAGAGGTACGATGACCTCCCCTGATCTAGATGTGAATCCCTTCATGATTAGGTGGGCTATATAAAATGTTTTTCTAACCACTTTGGCCACGTGGTTGTTAAATGAGAGATTGCTATCAACTTGGGTCCCCAGGTCCCTAATTACTTCTTCTGTGCTTAATGGATTACCACCTATGTGGTAATTTGTGGGCACTTTGTTTTTGCCAAAGGGGATGACTATACACTTTTTGGCGTTTAGCTTGAGGTCATGGCTCTGGCACCAGTTGTCTGTTTCTATGAGGCCCTTTTGGAGGATGCTTGTGTTGGCTGCTGAGTCGATTATGGCACCCAGTTTGCAGTCATCTGTGAACTTGGTCAGCCACAGTCCTTCTGTGTTGGCCTGTAACTCCGAGAAATACATACCGAACAAGAGAGGTCCCAGGACTGAGCCTTGTGGGATGCCACTTGTAACTGGTTTGGAGTCTGACATGGCCCCAGCAATTCTAACCATGTGGGTTCTATCCTTGAGCCAGTTTGCAACCCATCTAGTGACATAGGGGTTTATATTTAAGCTGGTGAGCTCATCTATAATGCCCGAGTGGGGTATTGTATCGAAGGCTTTTGTGAGGTCCAGGTAGGCTGTGTGGACCACCTTCCCCTCGTCAATGGCCTTGGTGACCATTTCAAAGAAATCAACCAGGTTTAAGAGGCAGGATCTGCCCTTAACAAAGCCGAACTGGGTAGGATCCAGTGTCTGTAGGTCCCCAATATCTTTATTTATGAGGTCCATGATGATCCTTTTCATAGCTTTGCAGACCAAGCTAGTCAGGCTTATGGGGCGATAGTTTCCAGGATCCGTTGAGGCACCACCTTTGTGGAGAGGGACCACTGTTGCTGTACTCCACTCTTTGGGTACATATCCTGTAGTAAGGCTGAGATTGAACAGTAGTTTTATGTTTGGGTTTAGCTCTTCTTGGAGTTCATGTAGGACGCAGCCCGGGACACCGTCTGGTCCCATTGATGCTGTGTTTTTTGCTTTGGAGAGGGCGGCTCTTACCTGAGCATCTGAGATGTCAGGGGGGCAGCACTCTGCTGGGATAGATATTTGCCCTTTTGGTGGGGAGGGGGGAGAAGTTTGAGCTGAACCTGTCAGCTAGGATGTTGGCAATGTCTGTGGGTTCGGTGTATTTTTTGTCATTTTGGACTAATTCTGAGCATATCCGGGAAAATCACCCAGGTTCCTAACATAACTAAAGAAAGCCTTGTGATTATCCTTAGTGTCCTGTGCAATTTTTCTCTTGAAGCTGGCCTTAGACAATTTTATGAGTGCCCATAGTTTTTTGCTAATACTGATCAGAGATGCCTTCCCTTTTTGGGATTTTGCTCTATCATGTAGTAGCTTCCTCCTTCTATTGTATAGTTTGTTTATGGCTGGGGTCCACCAGACAAGACGTCTGCCTTTGGAGGATTGGGTCTTGGTTTTATTTGGGATTGCATGATCCATGCATTCCTGAAGGTGTTCACAGAATGCGTTTATAAAGGATTCTGCAGTCTGGGCCATATTTTCCACAGGCCCTGGGGCTTTGAAGGATTCCACCTCGGTTTTGAGGAGTGTGAAATTTGCTTTAGAGAAGTTTTTCACTGTGGTTTTCTGAGCAGGGGTTGGGGTCGGGATGTGAATATCCAGTGAGATTAGTTTATGGTCTGATCTTACCAGTGAGGGATACACTTCTGGTCTGGAGCATAGAGCACCCAAGTTAGTGATGATCTGGTCCAGTATGTTTTCCCCTCTTGTGGGAGTGGTAACAAGTTGTTCCATAGCATTTGAGTTTATAAATTCTAGGAACCTTTGGGCTAGGGTGTTGGAGCTAGAGTAATGCTCCCAGTCTATGTTTGGGTAGTTGAAGTCGCCCAATATAATGGTGTTTGGAGAGACCTTCATATTTTCCAGTGTTCTCAGGAAGGCCGAGTGGGGTTCCTGGGTTTGGGAGGGTGGTCTGTAGCAGGCTATAAACTGGAAGGCAGTTTTACCCACTGTTAGTTGCACATGGATAGTCTCTAATGCTTCGTGCTGTGCCACCAACCTGGAGGTGTGGGATCTTTGATGAATATTGATACTCCCCCTCCTTTTTTGGTTCGGTCCAAGTTTTGGGGCCGAAAAGCATGGTATGAGGTATAACCTGGTAGTGCTGGGGTGCTCTCGGGAGCCTTGAACCAGGTTTCTGTTACTGCACAGATATCGATGTTCTCCATGCTAAGGAGAGTTTCGAGTGCATGCATCTTGAGGTTTAGACTTCTGGCGTTGAGTAGCATTCTCTTAGTTTCTTATCCCTTGTGATACCTATGGAGGTGGGTTTGTCTTTTGAGCCTTGCCTAAAAAAGGCACTATGGGGATAGCAAGAGCCTTTGCCAATATCCGAAAGCCCAGGGGTGACAGGTGCAAGCTGTCCCTAGCAAAGCATCATGGCTTGTCGAGCATGTCATCCCAGGCTGACAGGCATTGGATCCCCTTTGAATGACACCAATACTTAAGCCAATTGTTGAAATTGATCGTCTTGTCTTCATATTGTGGCATCATTCTTGGTGAGGGTAAGATGCTACTCAAGGTCAGGGTCATACCGGCCTGGGCTACATGCTCAGAGAGCTCCTCTATGTCTCTTTTCATGTAGTCCAGGGAGGTACATCTCAGGTCATTCACACCAGCATGGACAATGACTGAGTCATATTTGTACTTGCCTTGGAGTGACCTGAGTGCTTATGTTATGTGGCATATCCTAGCGCCCAACAGGCAGCTCACCATGGTCTTCTCCTTGTTCAGCCTGGTGAGCGGGACGTCGGTGTGCCTGATGATAGAGTCACCTATTACAAGTGTATCAGGTGTGTTGTTTAGCCTTAAGGGCTGTGACTGTTCGGCACACTGGCTTTGTGAGCTGTGTTGCACATGTTTTGTTTTGGGGTAGCGGTTGCTTGGGTGTCTGCTTTGGAGGTCTCTGCTGCTTAGGCAGATTTTTATTTAGAGCCTCCGAGTATGTTTTTGTGTGTTTATGTGTTTGGTTTGCTGTCGTGGTAGGTCTATGTGAGACTGGAATTGTAGTGAGTGTGGTTTCCTTCTCCTCCTGACTGGTTACACCAGTACTGAGTTGAGAGATCTTAGCAGGCAGTTTGGCTATATGGTTGCATCTCTCACATGTGTTGGAATTTGTTGGGAGGAGGAGAGGGTTGTCTGTGTACATGAGGCAGTTGCACCATTCCCAAAATGAGAAACAGGTTGCAGGCTGTTTGGTAATCCACAGTCTTGCCCCAGATAATGAAAAGGTCTGTAGGCTTGTTGTAGCCTTTTCCTGGTAGATGTCTTGAATAGCAACCAGACCAGTCTGGAAGGTCAAACACAGACACTCACTACATAATCAGAAACAGTCAGGAATCAATGCAATATGCCACTTCTCTCACCAGGAGCAAAATGGTGATCAGCATTCTCCAGGAAGTAATATCCCTATACTCCTTCTCTCACCAGGAGCAAAACAGAAGTACTAATCCCAGGATAACTACTGAGAAGCAGAATATAGGCTCTCCAATAATTGGTGGTCTTTGAGTTGATGCTGAAGATTTTAAAGGTAAGATGAAGACATGGGTTACTATCCTAAGTGCTGCAGTGTGCATTAAGCTGTTAGATATGAACGATGGGGTAACTTAAGCTTTAGCTATCCAAGTGGAGAGCTACTCATTTTAAAAGAGGAAGCAAGATTGGAAGAAGTGGGTGGGAAATTTGCATTCTGGTTCTATGGAATACAGTGGGATGGCCAATAAATTTAAATAGCTGAATGGGACTGTTTTTACAAAAATCTAATTTTTTGTGCTTACTCACAATAGCTAATGAAAACTGAAAGGGAAGGAGATATGTGGTCAAATTAACATAAGGGACAGGTAACTTTTTAAATATTACTCTTACAAACTTAGAAAGTTGGCAGAATAACAGGTTTTTCATCAGCATGAATTTTATGAAGGGTATGAAGTCTGAAACTCAAATATCTATCATTATTTTCTGACTTCAACCCTCACATATTTGGCAATGATTTAATAGAAAAACACAATTTAGTGAGAAAAAACCCCCAAAAAATATGAGGCAAAAATCTGGACTTTCTGTGAAAATCTGTACAGTTGAGAGGTATGCCCTTCATATACTCTCACACAAACACATTCAGACAGTCAAGTACACACACGTACTCACTCAGCAATATTTCTACAGACTTTAATGGAGTCACATACACACTCACCCATTTACACATATAAACGCGCACATCCATACTCTCAGTCCCATATCTAAGCCCCCTACTGTGACCAGCCAGCCAGGCAGACACACACTCACAGTCATCCCAGTTCAGTCATACCCCTGAAGACATGCACAAACGCTGCCACACACACATCAACATGCTCATACCTCCACTACCTCTCTGCTTAGCTTTACTAAATTTATCTGCAATGAAGCCTCTTGCATTGACTTAAATGAGTACTGTAGCGTTATGGCCATGTTAATTATCATGGCCAACCATGCTATTTTACACAACCACGAGATGCTCTGAGTCATCTGACAGTGCAAATCATTTACCGAAGGCATTTCTGTGGGAGTCCACATCATTAGCCACTCCCCCAGAATGCCTCATTGTCCTTCAGTGTTGCTGGCAGGATAGTTTTCTGAGGTGATTCTTCTGACCATGGAAGATCACTGCAGTGGGCCTGCCTCTGAATTAGACAGGGTTGCAACATGGGGTTGGCTGCTTGTGGTAGGGTTTTCTGCTTGCAGTAACCCTTTCTGAATCCCAAGATATATTTTAAATTAAGCTGAAAACAGCAAACCTGTAATCTGCTCCCTATAACAATCAGGTCACCCCCCCCAACCTCTAGATATTCAAAATGTATTTAAAACATTCCTTACTCTTTCCTGGCTCTGCTCATGTTCCACATCAGGGTAGTCCCATCCAATAATCCATTTTCTTTTTCACCCCACCTTTATCTTCTAACTGCAGTTTTACCTTTCACCACCCTTTCTTGCAGCCATCCTCTCCCTTCACTTCCCACAGCTATAATCATTTTTCATTTTCTGACCTACTAAACCTCTCCCCACCTTAGTGCCATCTGCTGTTTCACTACTACAAATCTCACTCATTTGCTTTGCTACCAAATTACACATCCTCTGTCTACTCATTCATCATTTGTAAATCTCTCTTTCCCTACTAACTTTATACACATACTTTCTCATCTTATATTCCTTTCTTTACTGAAAGTATTTCACTCACTCTCTCATCTTTGATACTCTGTCAAGTTATTAATAATCTTTTTCTCAACTAACCCTGTCTCTCTGTATCTTTTTTGAATTGATGTATTTCTCTGTTTTTCTCACCTTAGCTTCCGTCTCTCTATCTTGTCGTCTCTTGTAATTTAAATTAATTGAGTTTAGTTATCTCACTAGACAAACTTTTTATTTATTAGGTTACACTACAGTATAGTGTATTGTATTATACTTGTAGAAATGACAAACTTTACAACTCTGCTATGTTATGTTGTACTTGTATAAATGACAATCCATATCAAATGCTACAATTTGCTATATTATACTGATTTTGCTTTGCTGTTACACATTGGAGCTTTTTGCCATGGGCCTCTGCTGACTATTATCTTGTTGGACTTTGCTAGTAAAACATTTCAATAAATAAATGAACTAAATAAGCAATAGCACTCAGGGAGATGGATGAAAACAACAATATAATCTTCTTATTTTATTTTTTACTGACTGCTAATCTTTTTATTTTTAAATAAGGGTGGGGTTGCCTTTTCATTTGCTTGTTTACTGACTGTGGTGTTTAGTCAAATGGCTGTGGATTTCAGGACAGTGGTTTGAAGGCTGTGTAAGTAACAGTGTGCATCTTGTCGAATTTTACATTGTTTGAATATGGTTGCTACACAGGAAAGCTATCTTTCCACAAAGATGTACCAACACCAGAGCTCATGACATGAAATGGGGAGGGGGGTGCAGTGGCTGAGACTCTTGCATGGGGATATGTCAGGGCTTTCCATCACCCATGAAAATAACCTTTACAAAGACTGTTTATATGCAGTTTTGGACTATATATTTTCATTTAAAGTGGTATTCACATAACCATCTAACAGACTGTACATAGACCCTCATAATTTCACTATGTTACTATTCACCTTTCAGATCTGCAAAAAATATATGTTTACTGTCCCAAAATGAGTTTTATAAGTTCTGCTAAAGAGATCTGATATATATATATATATATATATATATATATATATATATATATATATATCGAACATGCTACACTGCTTCCAGGATAACGATGCTCTCTCCCTGTGGCAGAGATTGCAGACATTTGTCCAGTGTTCCATGTGGATTGCAGTAGTGACAACGAAAGGTAGCATGACTGCTTATCTCTAAATGACAAGTCTACACCCAACAAATTGAGTTGCCTTGCAATGGGTTTTTGGCTAGATTATCCATATTCCTTGAAACTGGGTCGATATTAGAACACTCGACATTTGGAGATGTGGCTGAAAGTAACTCACCATAATGGAGTATTATGTAAAAAGTTTGGGTCAATGACTATTCAAGCCATAACTGTTAACCTGTAACACTGAGATGAGATGTAGGGTGTAGAACACACAAACTCAGTTGAGTAAAAAACAGTCAACTTTTATCAAACACAGAGCTTTCGGGCAAACACCCTTCATCAATGATTAACATAAGGTACATTTAAAATTCAGTTTAAATACACCCACAACACGTCACATGACCTGCAGCCAAAGTCATGTGGCCAACTACATCATCATATAATACTAAATTAATACATATCCATCAACATTAAACACTTCACCTACATAAAATACACTAGCCATTGTTTGGCCATAAAGTTATTAACATTTCTTAAAACATTTTCTTAAAAAAGTTTAAAAAAGTTTTCCAAAAAATGTTTTCTAGGTAATTTTATCTTTCCAAGAAAATCTTGTATATATTTCAATGATTACTTCAATTTATGATGTTGTAATCTAACTAGTATCGGTTTTAGTGACACTGCTGCATTTAAACCTGGGCTAATGTCTGCTGACAAACGAACTATCCATTCGTATTCCCTAACTTCCAGCAAATTACATAAATCTCCCCCTCTCAATGTTTTAGTTAACATATCTATTACTCTGAACTTAAACATATGTTCTTCCCCTTGTTCCTTTATATGTTTAAACAGGGCATTTTTTTCGCATTGTTTCCTAATATTAGATTTATCTTCAATTATATGGTCCTTGAGTTTCCTTGTTGTCATCCCAACATAGAATGAAGGGCATGCAACGCAAGTTGCTATATAGACAACAAAGCTAGACGTGCATGTAGCTACACCATAAAAATTATAGAGTTTATTCGTAACTGGATGCATAAAGGCACTATTGGAACTCAAGCCCTCTCCAGAAGCAGGTGCTATATCACCACAGCAACTACAATTGTAACAACATATCGTACCCTTACACCCCCCTCTGGTGGACTATTAACATTATGGACAAAATCCTTGTAACACAGCAAATATTTCAATGACTTCTTATTCCTATATGTAAAGGATGGTTTGTTGCCTACCAGTGCTTTAATATCATCCTGCGCTAGCAGTATTCTCCAGTACTTATTAACCACACGCCTAACTATATAAGACTTACTATTATATGATGTAATAAATCTTACTTTTACATCATTAGACGTGCCATCTGAAGAATCAACACTATTCTCATTACTGGATGAAAGTACAGGTCTATATAATGTATGTCTGCTGCTTTCTACTACTTCCCTTGTATTGTTTATTAACGTTTGGGGATATCCACTTACTCTGAACTCCTCACATATTTCATCCATTTGTTTAGAAAAACTTCCTCTATGTTATTTAGCCTACTCACCCGAACAAGTTGCGCTTTCACTATACCTCTAAAGACATGGGGTGCATGCATGCTAGATGCCTCTAGGTATCTTCCAGATGACACTTCCTTTTTGTAAATGGTGGTGACAAACTTATTGTCTCGTATTTTCAAGTTCACACCCAGAAAATTAATGCTGTTATCTGAACACTCCATTTTAAATTTCAAAAAGGAAGTTGTGTTATTTATATAGCCAACAAATTCTACCAGTTCAGTAGGGGGACCCTCCCAAATAAGAAAACAATCGTCTACGAATCTTTGATAAAAATGTACCTTATTATTCAGAAACCTATCACCATCATATATATACATCTTCTCCCATTGATACAATACTATATTGGCATACGTATTGGCCACAGGGGTGCCCATTGTCACACCTGTTAACTGTAAATAGTGTTCTTCATTAAATATAAAGACATTATTCCCAGGACTACATCCAGCAACATACAAATATTCTCAATATGTCTAGACGTGAACTTTGAGTTTTGTACTAAAAAATCACGTATAGATTCTATACCAAAGTCTATTGGAATTACAGTAAACAGCGAAGTGATGTCTAGCACTACCATATATAGATCACTTCGTCCCAAACTCAACTCATTCATATTTAGCTGCCACTTTTTCAATTTTATCAAAAAATCCGTCGTATCCTTAATAACTGTAGTACAATGAGTTAACAGCGGTTGCAGTTGTCTCTGCAAATACAATGAGATGGGTTCAGTGGCCCATCCATTGCCAGAGATGATAGGCCACATGGGAGGATTATCTTTGCACTTATGGACCTTAGGGATACCATATAATTGTGGTGTTATTGGACTAGTCACTGTGAAAAAATGAAACAAGTCCAAGGAAATGTCCCCAGACAACTGAATGTCATATATGCACATATTAATATAAGAGATGCACTTCTTCACTTCTAAACATGATATTGGTTTAAACGCTGTCTCATCCCTAAGCAAACTTAAAACTGACTCAATGTATTTAGTTTTGTCCATAATAACCAAGGAACCCCCCTTGTCCGCTTGTTTTATAATTATGCTAGAATCCTGTCTTAGTTCTTTCAAAGCTAGATTTTCAGTATATGTAAGATTAAATGTAACACCACAATTATATGGTATCCCTAAGGTCCATAAGTGCAAAGATAATCCTCCCATGCAGCCTATCGTCTCTGGCAATGGATGGGCCACTGAACCCAGCTCATTGTATTTGCAGAGACAACTGCAACCGCTGTTAACTCATTGTACTACAGTTATTAAGGATACGACGGATTTTTTGACAAAACTGAAAAAGTGGCAGCTAAATATGAATGAGTTGAGTTTGGGACGAAGTGATCTATATATGGTAGTGCTAGACATCACTTCGCTGTTTACTGTAATTCCAATAGACTTTGGTATAGAATCTATACGTGATTTTTTAGTACAAAACTCAAAGTTCATGTCTAGACATATTGAGAATATTTGTATGTTGCTGGATGTAGTCCTGCGGAATAATGTCTTTATATTTAATGAAGAACACTATTTACAGTTAACGGGTGTGGCAATGGGCACCTCTGTGGCCAATACGTACGCCAATATAGTATTGTATCAATGGGAGAAGATGTATATATATGATGGTGATAGGTTTCTGAATAATAAGGTACATTTTTATCAAAGATTCGTAGATGATTGTTTTCGTATTTGGGAGGGTCCCCCTACTGAACTGGTAGAATTTGTTGGCTATATAAATAACACAACTTACTTTTTGAAATTTAAAATGGAGTGTTCAGATAACAGCATTAATTTTCTGGATGTGAACTTGAAAATACGAGACAATAAGTTTGTCACCACCATTTACAAAAAGGAAGTGTCATCTGGAAGATACCTAGAGGCATCTAGCATGCATGCACCCCATGTCTTTAGAGGTATAGTGAAAGCGCAACTTATTTGGGTGAGTAGGCTAAATAACATAGAGGAAGTTTTCTCTTAACAAATGGATGAAATATGTGAGGAGTTCAGAGTAAGTTGATATCCCCAAACGTTAATAAACAATACAAGGGAAGTAGTAGAAAGCAGCAGACATACATTATATAGACCTGTACTTTCATCCAGTAATGAGAATAGTGTTGATTCTTCAGATGGCATGTCTAATGATGTAAAAGTAAGATTTATTACATCATATAATAGTAAGTCTTATATAGTTAGGCGTGTGGTTAATAAGTACTGGAGAATACTGCTAGCGCAGGATGATATTAAAGCACTGGTAGGCAACAAACCATCCTTTACATATAGGAATAAGAAGTCATTGAAATATTTGCTGTGTTACAAGGATTTTGTCCATAATGTTAATAGTCCACCAGAGGGGGGTGTAAGGGTACGATATGTTGTTACAATTGTAGTTGCTGTGGTGATATAGCACCTGCTTCTGGAGAGGGCTTGAGTTCCAATAGTGCCTTTATGCATCCAGTTACGAATAAACTCTATAATTTTTATGGTGTAGCTACATGCACGTCTAGCTTTGTTGTCTATATAGCAACTTGCGTTGCATGCCCTTCATTCTATGTTGGGATGACAACAAGGAAACTCAAGGACCATATAATTGAAGATAAATCTAATATTAGGAAACAATGCGAAAAAAATGCCCTGTTTAAACATATAAAGGAACAAGGGGAAGAACATATGTTTAAGTTCAGAGTAATAGATATGTTAACTAAAACATTGAGAGGGGGAGATTTATGTAATTTGCTGGAAGTTAGGGAATACGAATGGATAGTTCGTTTGTCAGCAGACGTTAGCCCAGGTTTAAATGCAGAGTGTCACTAAAACCAATACTAGTTAGATTACAACATAATAAATTGAAGTAATCATTGAAATATATACAAGATTTTCTTGGAAAGATAAAATTACCTAGAAAACATTTTTTGGAAAACTTTTTAAAACTTTTTTAAGAAAATGTTTAAAGAAATGTTAATAACTTTATGGCCAGACAATGGCTAGTGTATTTTATGTAGGTGAAGTGTTTAGTGTTGATGGATATGTATTAATTTAGTATTATATGATGATGTAGTTGGCCACATGACTTTGGCTGCAGGTCATGTGACGTGTTGTGGGTGTATTTAAACTGAATTTTAAATGTACCTTATGTTAATCATTGATGAAGGGTGTTTGCCCGAAAGCTCTGGGTTTGATAAAGGTTGACTGTTTTTTACTGAACTGAGTTTGTGTGTTCTACATTCTGATATTGTTGGCAGCTGTAGTTTTGACATGAGATGTAGGGTGGGCAGCTTGATGGTTATAGCATTGTATGTACCATTATAAACTTGTAAATAGTATATGCCATTTCAATGCTTCAGCTACCATGTGCAATTTGTGGTTGTAACTGAGAAATCAGAATAAATAAAATCTCCTATACACCTGTCTGCCAAGCAGCTTTGGTGAGTGCACCCCCCTACTGATATAATGACAGTATCATTTTACTATGGGTAGTGGTTTAATATACTACTTTATGACTTAAAACAGCATGCCAAACTGTCTAATTAACTGTGCATGAGGATTCTATTTGGAGCTAGTGTTATCAGTGCCATTGAATGCCTGGTGAACAGCCTGAAGAAGACTTACACTGAGCTGTCCCATCTGTATACTTTAGAAAATTCATGTAAATTTAAAATGTGAAGACAGAAATTGCAGTGCTTTCTAGCTAGAGTAATGGTATTAAGTGCTGGGCACTTCTTAACTGTTTTCCATGTGGACCTCCTTAATCCCTGCCTGCTCTCCTTACACAGCAGTTGAACCACAAAGTGTGTCCATATTAAGACTTTCCATTAATTTGCCTTTTTTTGCCACCAAAACTATTTATTAATTTATTTATTTGCATTTGTTTACAGGGGAAGTCCACTAGGATAACCAGTTATGAGCCCATTTTCAGTGGAGGCCTGGGGAGAAAAGCTCCTCAAATAAGAAACATATACAAGGAGAGAAAACATATGAGAAATGAATACATTACAAAGTATATACAGTATAGCCAACACAAGGAATGAATAACATTACAAATTATATACAGTATAGCTAACACAAGGAATGAATACATTACAAAGTATATACAGTATATCTAACACAAGGAATGAATAACATTACAAAGTATATACAGTATAGCTAACACAAGGAATGAATAACATTACAAAGTATATACAGTATAGCTAAGACAAGGAATGAATATCATTACAAAGTGTATACAGTATAGCTAACACAAGGAATGAATAACATTACAAAGTATATACAGTATAGCTAAGACAAGGAATGAATAACATTATAAAGTATAGCTAACACAAGGAATGAATAACATTACAAAGTATATACAGTATAGCTAACACAAGGAATGAATAACATTACAAAGTATATACAATATAGCTATCACAAGGAATGAATAACATACAAAGTATATACAGTATAGCTAACACAAGGAATGAATAACATTATAAAAGAATGGATTTAGACAATTAAAACAATTTAGTAAGAAATATACTGCAGACAAGCCTGATAAATGCTCCGTTTCCAAACTCCAACAATATTAAAAGCAAAATACAAAAATGATGGAAGCGGAGTGAAGCAGGATGAATATAAATAAAAACGTAGTTTATTCTCAGGTAGCCAAAATGTATCAAAATGCAAATAAGCGCTTTTGCTTAAAAAGCTTCATCAGATCTATAATACATCAACCTCACATTTCAAACTAAATATATACTTGTCAGAAATCTATAAACCAATCAAATTCATATACTAATTAAAAAAAACCTTAAAGTGCTACTACATATATACTAAACAGAATTAGCTATCCTAAAGGCTTATCTAACAAAATTAAACTGCATCTCATATTATACTATTAGAGATACAAATATGATATAAAATACCATAATGATAGACACAGTAAACACAATAAGTAAAACATAAAATAAAAACAAGGTACTAAATGTATATCACTACAAATATACTATGTACAAATAACATGTCCTATTTAAGTAGTAAGATCTATATAAAAAACAATAACTAAAACAATTTTTCATGATATGTTTCACTTAATATTCCTACGCTTCCTTAACAGGGGCTTAATAGATGCCCTTTCATTAAGTCCCATGCCTCTATCAGCTCTTAATATTATAATCCAATTACTCTCCCTGCACTCAGTGTAATTCCTAATGTCACCCTCCCATGTGCTAGGGATTATAACTTCTAGAGCTCTAAACAAAAACCTATGAGTGTCACCATATTGTGTAATATGTTTTGCCAGGGCATTGTGTGCTGAACCTTTTCTGATATGATAGATATGTTCTCGTATCCTATCTTTAAAAGTTCTGTTGGTTTTGCCAACATAACAAGAAGGGCATATCTGGCATACAGCCAGATATACTAAATTAGATGTCATACAGTTAGCCATAGCTGATGTCTTAAATTCTCTTTGCAAATCAGGGTGAAAAAAACTTATACTAGTGTCTATGTAGGTGCACAAATTGCATTGTCCACATGGTCTAGTATTCTCATTTCCAGACATAGCTTCCTTAAACCTAGGATAGCATAACATTCTCTTCAAATTTTTCTTATTTCTATAGAGAAAATGTGGTTGCTCACCAACTATCCTCTTTATATCCTCATCTACTTGCAGAATGGACCAATGTTTACTAATAATGTCCCTAATATCCATGTGGTCTGATGTAAAAAATGCTGTAATTTTAACAAAAGACTGCTTGGGAGATGTTCCAATTTTATCATTAATCATAACAAGTCGGAAATAGGGAGCAGCTATATCAGACCGTAGACTTTGGGCAGTTCCCAGATGCTCACTAACTTCCAGTTCTTTATAACCTCTGTCCAACAATTTCATCCTCAAGCTATCTAATTCTTCTGTAAATCCAATATCTGTAGCATTCAATCTAGAGGCCCTAACACCCTGGCCTTTAATAATGTTTCTAAATACATATATTGGATGCATGCTGGACCTCAATAGATATGCTCTTCTTTTTATGTTGGCAAAACCAACAGACCTTTTAAAGATAGGATACGAGAACATATCTATCATATCAGAAAAGGTTCAGCACACAATGCCCTGGCAAAACATATTACACAATATGGTGACACTCATAGGTTTTTGTTTAGAGCTCTAGAAGTTATAATCCCTAGCATACGGGAGGGTGACATTAGGAATTACACTGAGTGCAGGGAGAGTAATTGGATTATAATATTAAGAGCTGATAGAGGCATGGGACTTAAAGAAAGGGCATCTTTTAAGCCCCTGTTAAGGAAGCGTAGGAATATTAAGTGAAACATATCATGAAAAATTTTGTTAGTTATTGTTTTTTATATAGATCTTACTATTTAAATAGGACTTGTTATTTGTACATAGTATATTTGTAGTGATATACATTTAGCACCTTGTTTTTATTTTATGTTTTACTTATTGTGTTTACTGTGTCTATCATTATGGTATTTTATTATATTATATTTGTATCTCTAATAGTATAATATCAGATGCAGTTTAATGTTGTTAGATAAGCCATTAGGATAGCTAATTCTGTTTTGTATATATGTAGTGGCACTTTAAGGTTTTTTTTTAATTAGTATATGAATTTGATTGGTTTATAGATTTCTGACTAGTATATTTAGTTTGAAATGTGAGGTTGATGTATTATAGATCTGATGAAGCTTTTTAAGGGAAAGCGCTTATCTACATTTTGATACATTTTGGCTACCTGAGAATAAATTAAAACAATTTGTTGAATTAATAAATGATAGCAAGTTGCCATGTGTGAGGATTAACAAAGATAAAGAAATGTAACTTTACATACATATTTTTGACAGTAGAAATAGTGAGGCTGACACCCGTTATTAATACATAGAATATTTTGAAACATCAGTGTCAACATTAAATAGTGGTAATTAGGTTTTAGGAGAGGAAGACAAGGTGTAGGTGCAATTCCAGGAAGATGATAGTGAGCTTTTGAAAACATCAGAGTTTTGACTGGTTGTAATAGTTAATGTAAGGCATTCCACTCTGACTACAGAATAGGAATATAGAAGTTGGCCTGCTGACGAGTTTGTTTTTTGTATCAGTAGAAGGTGCTAATTCTCAGATCTGAGAGGCCTTCTTGGATGGTAGAAACTGAATATCATATTAAGAGCAAAACAGTCTGATGGTTTAAAGATTATTTTATGTGCTGTTGTTAGTTGTTGGTCGGAGAGGTAGTGAGAAAGCTTTAGCCATTTGAAAGTTTGGAGAGCGGTACAGTGATGGATATAGTGTTTGGCATTAGTTGCGAATTTAATGATTTTGTTATAACAAATATTGAGTTTAGCTTTCAGGGAAGACTGGAGATTAGTAAGTAGTGGCACACCATATACTAGTGGTGGTAAAAGGTAGGTGGAAGCTAGAACTTGTGTTGTGGAGGAGCTAAGGAAGTGTTTATGCCTATAGAGTATACCTTACTTTTGGTGAGTTTTTCTGATATTGTGATGTATGTGTAAGTCAAATTTCACATATTCATCTATAATATCTTCTAAGGTTTTGTATGGATAGCAATCTTGATTGCTGCATTATTCTGAGAACAAATAGTAAATTAGGCTTTATTTTAGGGGATTGTCCTTCTTGGGGTGAAGAGCATGAGCTTGGTCTTGTTTGGATTGAGTGATAGATGATAATTATACATCCAGTTCTCAGTTGAGGAAAAGACCAGTGGAGCATATAATAATCGAGTCATCTGCATACTGAATAAGTGAACCTTGTCCTAGAGAGGAAGAAAAGCTATGAAAATGCTGGCTAAGACGGGAGCTAATATGGAACCTTGGGGGACTCCAGTAGTTCATAGGTTCATAGGTGTGTACTAGGCTAATGGCCCTGGAGCCTTTAAAAGCCTAGCCCATAGAAGTCCCATGGCATAGTGTCACCTGACGTTAGTTCCCAATTCCTCTAGCAAGTAGCGCCACTGGAGTGATCCCCGAGGTGAATTTTCTATTTCCCATCCTTTCATCAAGATTTCTCTTGAAGAATGACAGTGAGGTGATCTGCTTGCCATGTATGGGAAGTCTATTCCAGAGCATGGGCAGTCCCTGTGTGAGGAACCTGTCCCTCCAGTATGTTCTGTTGATTGTGGTAATGAGGTTGAGGTCTCTGGAGCATGTGGTGTGGAGGGATTGGGATTTCTTTAGAAGTAGCATATCTAAAAGAGCTGGGTCAGACATGGCTATGTAAGTCAAGCAGAGATCGCCTCTAAGTAGGTGATATGAGACAGAGAATAGCTGGAGTCTTTTGAGTCTGTCCATGTAGGACATGTGTTTAAAACCTAGGATCCTCTTCGTAAGGTACTTCTGTGGCCTCTCCAGCTGTTGCAGGTGTCTAGTGAAGTACATGCCAAATGGGGCATTATACTTGATGATTGGCCTAATGAGGGAAGAGTAGAGAGAGACAATGACCTCTTTCTTCCTGGATGCAAAACCCTTGATAATGAGATGTGCCACATAGAAGGACTTTCTGACCACAGTGGCAATGTGGTGGTTGAAGGAGAGGTTGCTGTCAACCTGTGTCCCCAGATTTCTTATAACAGTGTTCAGTGGGCTCCCATCGATGTGGTAATTAGTGGGAACTGAGTTTTACCAAAGGGGATGATGATGCATTTTTTGGCATTAAGCTTAAGGCCATGGTTTCAACACCAATCATTGGTCTCAATGAGGCCTTTCTGTAGGATGTCTGCATCAATTGGGGAGTTAATAATGGCTCCCAGCTTGCAGTCATCTGTGAACTTGGTCAGCCAAAGTCCCTTTGTGTTGGCCTGGACTTTTGAGAAGTAGATGCTGAACAGGAAAGGACCCAGAACCGATCCCTGTGGGTCTCCACTTGTGATTGGTCATCAGTCTGACTTGGAGTCCACTATTTACATACTGTGTGTTCTATCTGTGAGCCAATTTGCAATCCACCTAGTGATATAGGGGTTGATGCCTAGTTTGGTGAGTTTGTCAATAATTCCCGAGTGAGGAATGGTATCAAAGGCCTTGGCCAGATTGAGGTAGGCTGTATGCACTGCGTTACCTTCATCCACAGCCCTGGTGACTGACTGAAAGAAGTCAACCAGGTTGAGCAGGCATGATCTCCCTTTCACAAAGCCAAATTGTGTGGGGTCTAGAGTTTGGAGATTTCCTATATTTTTGTTAATCAGGTCCATGAGGATGCGCTCCATAGCTTTACATATCAAACTTGTCAGGCTAATGGAGGGATAATTCCCAGGGTCTGTAGTCGCTTCCCCTTTATGGAGAGGGATGACTGTAGAAGTGCACCATTCAGTAGGGGCAAAGCTTGAGGTGAGGTTGTGACTAAATAGCGCACACAGATGTGGTGCCAGTTCACTTCGTAGTTCATGTAGAACACAGCCAGGGATATTATCAGGTCCCATGGAAGCTGTATTCTTGGTCTTGGACAATGCAGCTTTAACCTGTGCTGCAGTAATGCTGGGTGCCTGACATTCTTCTGGTATTGTGATTGGTCCTTTAGGGGGGAGAGAGGCATAAAGTTGGCACTGAATCTGTCAGCCAGTATGTTGACAATATCTGTTGTCTCAGTATAGGAGGTACCATTGTGCAGTAACTCAGAGTGACTCAGGGTATTGCCATGGATGCTCTTGGTATAGCTATAGAAGGCTTTGTGATTGTTTTTAGTGTCTGCCTCAATTCTGCCTTCATAGCTGGCTTTAGAGGATTTGATGAGGGATCTCATCTTTTTGTTGAGGCTAATAAGGGAGTTTTTCCAGTCCTGCGACTTCACCTTTTTCTGCAACAGTTTCTTCCTTCTGTTGTAGAGTTTTTTAATGGCAAGGGACCATCAGATTGGCTTCCTTTTTTGGAGGAGAGCATCTTGGTTCTGTTGGGTATGACTAGTTCCATGCATTTATGTACATGTTCGTACAGTGAAATGGTGTATGATTCGGCAGTCATGCAGCTATTTTTCATTGGTATGGGTGCCGTGAAGTTAGCCACCTCTGTTTTTAGGAGTCCAAAGTCAGCTTTGGAGAAGTTTTTCAAGGTGTTTACCTTTGCGGGGGGTATGGGTGAGATGTGGATTTCCATGGTGATTAGTTTATGATCTGACCAGGGAGGAATTGACTACTGGTGTAGAGCAATGGTCGCCCATGTTAGTAATAACCAGGTCAAGGATGTTGCTTCCTCTAGTGGGGGTCAGAATGAGCTGGTCCAGGACATTGGAACTGATGAATTCTAGGAAGCGTTGGGCTAGTGAATTGGTGCTTGGGTAGTTTTCTCAGTTGATGGAGGGGTAGTTGAAGTCACCTAGTAATAGATTGCTGAAGAGCATGAGCTTGGTCTTGTTTGGATTGAGTGATAGATGATAATTATACATCCAGTTCTCAGTTGAGGAAAAGACCAGTGGAGCATATAATAATCGAGTCATCTGCATACTGAATAAGTGAACCTTGTCCTAGAGAGGAAGAAAAGCTATGAAAATGCTGGCTAAGACGGGAGCTAATATGGAACCTTGGGGGACTCCAGTAGTTCATAGGTTCATAGGTGTGTACTAGGCTAATGGCCCTGGAGCCTTTAAAAGCCTAGCCCATAGAAGTCCCATGGCATAGTGTCACCTGACGTTAGTTCCCAATTCCTCTAGCAAGTAGCGCCACTGGAGTGATCCCCGAGGTGAATTTTCTATTTCCCATCCTTTCATCAAGATTTCTCTTGAAGAATGACAGTGAGGTGATCTGCTTGCCATGTATGGGAAGTCTATTCCAGAACATGGGCAGTCTCTGTGTGAGGAACCTGTCCCTCCAGTATGTTCTGTTGATTGTGGTAATGAGGTTGAGGTCTCTGGAGCATGTGGTGTGGAGGGATTGGGATTTCTTTAGAAGTAGCATATCTAACAGAGCTGGGTCAGACATGGCTATGTAAGTCAAGCAGAGATCGCCTCTAAGTAGGTGATATGAGACAGAGAATAGCTGGAGTCTTTTGAGTCTGTCCATGTAGGACATGTGTTTAAAACCTAGGATCCTCTTCATAAGGTACTTCTGTGGCCTCTCCAGCTGTTGCAGGTGTCTAGTGAAGTACATGCCAAATGGGGCATTATACTTGATGATTGGCCTAATGAAGGAAGAGTAGAGAGAGACAATGACCTTTTTCTTCCTGGATGCAAAACCCTTGATAATGAGATGTGCCACATAGAAAGACTTTCTGACCACAGTGGCAATGTGGTGGTTGAAGGAGAGGTTGCTGTCAACCTGTGTCCCCAGATTTCTTATAACAGTGTTCAGTGGGCTCCCATCGATGTGGTAATTAGTGGGAACTGAGTTTTACCAAAGGGGATGATGATGCATTTTTTGGCATTAAGCTTAAGGCCATGGTTTCAACACCAATCATTGGTCTCAATGAGGCCTTTCTGTAGGATGTCTGCATCAATTGGGGAGTTAATAATGGCTCCCAGCTTGCAGTCATCTGTGAACTTGGTCAGCCAAAGTCCCTTTGTGTTGGCCTGGACTTTTGAGAATTAGATGCCGAACAGGAAAGGACCCAGAACCGATCCCTGTGGATCTCCACTTGTGACTGGTCATCAGTCTGACTTGGAGTCCACTATTTACATACTGTGTGTTCTATCTGTGAGCCAATTTGCAATCCACCTAGTGATATAGGGGTTGATGCCTAGTTTGGTGAGTTTGTCAATAATTCCCGAGTGAGGAATGGTATCAAAGGCCTTGGCCAGATTGAGGTAGGCTGTATGCACTGCGTTACCTTCATCCACAGCCCTGGTGACTGACTGAAAGAAGTCAACCAGGTTGAGCAGGCATGATCTCCCTTTCACAAAGCCAAATTGTGTGGGGTCTAGAGTTTGGAGATTTCCTATATTTTTGTTAATCAGGTTCATGAGGATGCGCTCCATAGCTTTACATATCAAACTTGTCAGGCTAATGGAGGGATAATTCCCAGGGTCTGTAGTCGCTTCCCCTTTATGGAGAGGGATGACTGTAGAAGTGCACCATTCAGTAGGGGCAAAGCTTGAGGTGAGGTTGTGACTAAATAGCGCACACAGATGTGGTGCCAGTTCACTTCGTAGTTCATGTAGAACACAGCCAGGGATATTATCAGGTCCCATGGAAGCTGTATTCTTGGTCTTGGACAATGCAGCTTTAACCTGTGCTGCAGTAATGCTGGGTGCCTGACATTCTTCTGGTATTGTGATTGGTCCCTTAGGGGGGGAGAGAGGTGTAAAGTTGGCACTGAATCTGTCAGCCAGTGTTTTGACAATATCTGTTGTCTCAGTATAGGAGGTACCATTGTGCAGTAACTCAGAGTGACTCAGGGTATTGCCATGGATGCTCTTGGTATAGCTATAGAAGGCTTTGTGATTGTTTTTAGTGTCTGCCTCAATTCTGCCTTCATAGCTGGCTTTAGAGGATTTGATGAGGGATCTCATCTTTTTGTTGAGGCTAATAAGGGAGTTTTTCCAGTCCTGTGACTTCACCTTTTTCTGCAACAGTTTCTTCCTTCTGTTGTAGAGTTTTTTAATGGCAAGGGACCATCAGATTGGCTTCCTTTTTTGGAGGAGAGCATCTTGGTTCTGTTGGGTATGACTAGTTCCATGCATTTATGTACATGTTCGTACAGTGAAATGGTGTATGATTCGGCAGTCATGCAGCTATTTTTCATTGGTATGGGTGCCGTGAAGTTAGCCACCTCTGTTTTTAGGAGTCCAAAGTCAGCTTTGGAGAAGTTTTTCAAGGTGTTTACCTTTGCGGGGGGTATGGGTGAGATGTGGATTTCCATGGTGATTAGTTTATGATCTGACCAGGGAGGGATTGACTACTGGTGTAGAGCAATGGTCGCCCATGTTAGTAATAACCAGGTCAAGGATGTTGCTTCCTCTAGTGGGGGTCAGAATGAGCTGGTCCATGACATTGGAACTGATGAATTCTAGGAAGCGTTGGGCTAGTGAATTGGTGCTTGGGTAGTTTTCTCAGTTGATGGAGGGGTAGTTGAAGTCTCCTAGTAAGAGATTGCTGGGTTGGACCTGGATAGATTCCAGGGTGCTTAGGAACATGGAGTGAGAGTCTAGGGACATGGTTGGGGACCTATAGCAGGCTATGACCTAGATCGCCGACTTACCCAATGTTAGTTGTACTTGAAGTATATAGGTTCATAGGTAGGTACTAGGCTATTGGTCCTAGGGCCTACATAAGTCCAGCCAAATGGTACCTTGGCTTTTTCCACCCAAGAAAATTATTTTCCTGTGCCCCTGTCAAGCAGAAGTGATCCCCGGGGTGAATTTCCTATCTCCCATCCAATCAGGTATATCCAATTAGATAGGTAGTTTGTTCCAGAGTATGGGAAGTCTCTGGGACAGGAATCTATCCCTCCAGCATGTTCTGTTTATTGTGGTGACAAGATTTAGGTCCCTAGAGTGTGTAGCTTGGAGGGATTGGGATTTATTTAAGTGGAGCATGTCCAACAGCTCTGGGTTTGACATAGCTTTGTATGTTAGGCAGAGATTGCCTCTGAGTAGGTGATATGTGACAGAGTAAAGCTGGAGTTTTTTGAGACGGTCTGCATAGGGCATCTGTTTAAGGCCGGTAATCCTCTTTGTGAGGTATTTCTGCGGCCTTTGTAGTTGTTGTAGATGTCTTGTGAGGTACATACCAAAAGGGGCGTTGTACTCTATAATGGAGTGATGAGTAGAGGGGAACAATGACCTCTTTTTTCCTGGATGAGAAACCTTTTGTGATGAGGTGTGCCATGTAGAAGGATTTCCTGACTACTGTGGTGATGTGATTATCAAAGGTGAGACTACTGTCCACCTGTGTCCCAAGGTCTCTTATCACACTTTTGGTGTTAAGTATACTACAGCCTATTGCATGCATTATGCTGGGCTACTAGTCTGGAGGTGTGCATATCCTTTATGAATATGGAGACACCACTGCCTTTTAGGTGGTCCATGTTTTGTGGGTGAAAGGTGTGTAATGAGTTATAGCCTAGTAGCACAGGGGTACTTTCTGCCACTTTAAACCAGGTCTTCGTTACAGCACAAATGTCGATGTTCTCCATTTTGAGGACTGCTTCGAGTGACAGCATCTTGAGATTTAGACTTCTAGCATTGAGCAGCATGACCCTCAGACTGCATTTATTTATAGCTGTTACAGTGATAATTTGATCTTTGGAACACTGCCTAAAAAAGGCACTATAGGGGTGGCAAGATCCTTAGCCAGGTGCATCTCAGGTCATTCACACCCACATGGACAATGACAGAGTCATACTTGTACATGTTGTGGAGTGAACTGTGTGCGTGTGTTATGTGTTGGATTCTGGCACCTGATAGCTGACTGTTACCTTCTCCTAATTCAACATAGTGAGTGGGACATCTGTGTGCCTCACTATTGAGTCACCTATGATTAGTGTATTGGGCAAGGTGTTTAGCCTTAGGGGCTTAGGTTAAGGGGCACATTGTGGAGGTGGGCTATGTGTCCTGTGGTTTATGCTGAGTTGTGGTGGTAGGGTGTGTTTCTGTCTTGGAGGTCTCTGCTGTTTGGGTAAATTTCTATTGAGAGCCTCCACGAAGGTGTGTGTGTGGTTTGTGTTTTTATGCGAGAGCTGTGATCGTGGGTTTTCTGGAGAGCTATGTGTTCCATGTGGTGTGGTGCAGGTGTTGACCTTCTCCTCTTTACCAGCTAGTCCTGTCTTGGCTGCAGAGTGCATAGCTTCCAATTTGGTGATATAAGTGTAGCTCTCACAAGTTTGAGTGTTGGGAGGTAAGAGGAGAGGTTTGTCTGTGTAAATGAGGCAGTTGTTACACTGCCTCAGAATGCCCAAGTGCACAAGGTTAATAGGAGAAACCACAGGGAACTGCTCTTTAATCATGACAGGAGGGGTGGTCATAACTACTAAGTACTGGCGCTATTTCCACGAAGAACGACTAGTGCTGATGGCACTTAGGTGTGTTATAGCAATTTCTACAAAAACCTGTTGAAGTGCAAAGCGATTAGGCTATTTGAGGTGCAAGAGAGAATGAACTAGTAAAATCTAAGGGAAAAACTGAAGAGCTGACTTTCTGGCACCAGTACTAGTTTACCTCAGCTTGGCACTGCTGCACAGAGCTTAAACAAGCACAAACCCATGCAAATGCAGGCTTTTAAACCAGAAAGTTGAAAGAGATGATAAAGCTGCCCAAACGGCCAATAAACTACAATTTCTGGGCCAGAAACCACTCCTCTTGTGCTAGATAGGCAACCTAGTGCTTCCCTCTCCCACAGAAAGGCTTGGGGGGCTCCAAAGCTTACAAATAGTCCTGGATATAGCAAATCTGTATCTGGACTAGTTTAGTTACAGGAAAGGAGGGAAACAAGTGCAAACACGGGCTTTTAAACCAGAAAGGTAAAAGGGATGGAAAAACTGCCCAAACAGCCAATAAACAACAATTTCTGGGCCAGAAACCACTCCTCTTGTGGCAGATAGGCTACCTAGTGCTTATCACTCCCACTGATCAGCTAGAAGGCTTCCCTCCAACACAGAATGCTTTGGGTGTGGCTCAGAAGCTTACAAACAATCCTGGATACAGAAAATCTGTATCTGGACTACACTAGTTACAGGAAAGGCAGGAAACAAGCTAAGAACTTTATTTTTTTACAGAAAAGCAGCTAAAACAGCAGTAAAAAAATTCAAATGCAGGGCAAGCTAGCACACTTGAGTGTGTAGCAATATTAAAGCAAATACAGTTTAAATAAATGCATTTAAATTAAAAAATGACTAAAAACAAGTGCAGAAAGCAGTAGTAAATTAGGAAAAAATCAAGATGGAGGCACTTAGAGTATGAGAAAACGCCAGCAAATATATAAACAATTCAGTTAAGCAAAAATTAAGACAGTGCGGAACTCTGAATTGTTAAAAAGTGCCAAAAAATATACTTATTAGCTCTATATTTTCAGATTGTTTGAGAAGCACAATTCTAGCAATGGTAGATTCTAGCAAAGTGTTTTTTTGTTAGTAAAGTGAAAAGGGAGAAAGGAGGAACAGGAGATAATTCAAGGTTAAGAAACTAAGTGGGTAGGTCTTCTCAAATGTTCTCTCTGTAATAGGTAAAATGAGCTAATGACACTAGACTGGGAGGAATGTCCCAGATCAAATTTACAGTAGGGCCGGGCAACTGCAAAGCCACCAAGTATAAGAACAAGACAACAATAGAGAGTGAGGGTGAGAAACTATGCTACAGCTACTAGCTACACAATTTTAGGCAGAAAACACTACAGAAATGTTTATCACAGTAGTGCTGAGATATGGAGATAGGGAGTGCTGCCATTTGACAACCTGTTGTCTATCTGCTAGGTAGCTTGAGAACCAGTTGAGGGAGGAGGGGAGGAGGGGAAAAGGTCAGCTTTCGAGAGTTGGGTTAGAAATAGGGGGTGAGAGATGGTGTCACAGGCTTTTGATAGGAATAAGGAGAAAACTATTTTGTCAGAGCCTTGGGCTCTGTTGATGGTGTCCATAAAGGATATGAGGGCAGTTGTAGTGCTACCACCTGGCCTAAATCCATGCTGTGTAGGGGATAGAATTTGGTTGAGAAATAAGAATTTGAGTGTGTATACATTTTTCCAAGATCTTTGAAATAGGAGAGAAAATGGCTATTGGTTTTAAATTTGAGATACTAGAATTGTTACCACCAGATTAACCAGATAACAACAACTACAATATTTTTCAAATTATTGTCAGGCTTGTGTTCAACACACTAGTGATCAACACTGATAACTTCCAAAAAAGAGCAACACGGCGCACAGGTGGACACCAAAATACACACTTTATTGAGCGCTTTAACCAAAGACTTCAGAATAAAATACACTCCATTCAAGACAGTTTAAATATTAAAACATCATATCATGTGACTTCACTAATAGAATAATTGATTAATTGCTAAAAACTTTTAAAACAACAACAGCTCAAAGAAAGGGAGGGACAGCAAACAGAACATTAGAAAACTCAACCTGAATATCCAGATTTTAAAAGACATTATTGCAATGGAATTCAGTACAGACAAAGAATGTCTTGTACACCTGCAAAAATGTTTTTTTATTGACATTACTCAAAGCAACAGTTGATCTTGGTGAAGTGCTTGTGATGTTATTGGACTGTAATTAAGAGCTCAAATAAATTTTAGAGACACTACAGTGATACCATAAATTGTTTTAAAAAGGGACATAAAGAATTACCCTTCATTCATGTTTTGTACATCCTCTTATTTTTGTAAGGCAATCACATTATTTGCCTTCAGATTACATAGTAATCTTCTGAGTTAAACTTCGTCTTGCATACTATTTTATGCCCTCTTAACACATGATTTCAAATAGGAATTTCATTTGTTTAGAAAGACTTTTGTAATACTCACAGGCAACCACTTTCCAATATCTCCAGTATGAAGCCAGCCATCTTCATCTAAGGCTTCTGCTGACTTCTCTTTATCTTTGAGGTAGCCTTTAAACACATTTGACCCCTTCACACAAATCTGAAATTAAGGAAAAAATACAAAAATGTAGTGTAATATTAAAGACTGTGTAATCTAAAAATGAATATATATAAAATCATCTTTCTGCAGTGGTTTACAATGTAATTTGAACAATGTGAAACTTCAATGATTGTTATTTGGAAATTCTTTTTGAAATCATGACTTGTAAATAATCCAGTAGGAAAAGCAATGTTGTGTTTATGGGAACTGGATTCTGCATGTTGCAGACTATCCTGCTCCCACTGTCTTTCTGCATACATTAAAAAAGTGTATGAAGCAGTGGAGGACAAGACACAGTGACTAACAGCAATCTAGCTAATATTTTGCTCATCACAGCATACGTTGCTGACTCCCTGCTCAGGGAAAGCATTTTTTATTACTATTTTTTTTCTAAATACTCTATAGGACAGTTTCCAAAGGCAAAACATATTTCAAACTGATCTATGATTTAGTTACACAATTGACTGCTGAAGTGGTAGAAAATATGCCTTGTTGCTTCTAGAAAGATCTGTGGGGATTACATCCTTGATCATCCCAAGGCGACTGGTGCTCTTACTATGTTATAGGTTCATAGGCTCATACTAGGCTATTTGCCCGGAGACCCTTATAAGCCTAGTCAAGCATTTTGCCCATGTTCCCTCAAAGTCAGCACCTGTTTCCCCTGTCCAGCAGGGACACAGGTGGGATTCCAGGGGTATATTATCTGTTTCTTATGTAGTCTTCCAGGTTCCTCTTAAAGAGGGCTAGAGAGGCACTTTGCTTGACATGGAGAGGGACTCTATTCCATAGATGTGGGAGTATTTGGGACACAAATCTATCCTGCCAACAAGTTCTATTAATGTCACAGGCCAGGTTAAGGCCTTGTGTGTGGGTTGCGAGAGTGGAGTTTGTCTTACAGATATGCAGCATCTCCATCAAGGCTGGGTCTGAAATGGCCTTGTATGTCAGACACAGGTCACCTCTGAGCAGTCTGTATGAGACTGAGTAGAGGGACAGGGATTTTAACCTATCTGTATGGAATAGGTGTTTAGACCCTGGATTTTCCTGGTCAGGAATCTCTGTGGTCTCTCCAGCTGCTGCATGTGTTTGGCAAGGTACATGCTGAAGGGGGAACTGTACTCGATAATGGGTCTGATAAGGAAGGAGTACAGAGATGTTATGACCTCCTTGTTCCTGGATGAAATACCCTTATTTATGAGGTGGACCTTGTAGAAAGCCTTCCGTACAATAGAGGCAATGAGGTGGTCAAAGGTTAGGTTGCTATCAACCTGGGTGGGTAAGCCCCTCACAACTGATTACATGCTTACTACGTTGTTATTAACGTGATAATTAGTGGGCATTCAGTTTGAGGCTATGCTTCTGGCACAAATCATTAGTTTGGGTAAGCCCCTCTTGGAGGATGTTCACATCACTAGGTTAATTTAAGACAATGCACAAATTACAGTCATTTACTAACTTGGTCAGCCACAGAAGAGGCCCCAAGACCCCAATAATGAGATACATGCAAAAATATGCATATGAACCTGAACATGGCAACAAGTGATGAGTGCTTTATTTGTAGTGTATATTTTACCTTCTGAATAGCAATCTTTTGACAAGGTGAAGTGAAACAGTGAAAGATTTATTACATTTGTTTGAAAGACTTTTCTATGGAACACTGATTCTTCCTTCAGCTGCATGCTCTTCAGGGTCTGTGCTTCCTTTTTGGACTGAAATAATTGCAGCAAGACTTTGTATATCTGATTTCGTAGCAGTAGTGGTCCTGAAAGATTTGTTTAAATAAAGTATACACTTGTCAAACTTCCATACTACAATAAAGGTAATAGAGATTGACTTGCAAGATCCTAGTAGTGCTACAAATCATATCAAAGGAGTATTCATGGTGTTGTATGTGTACCTTTTATCTGCCTTCTTTATCAGATGTATTCTTTTTTTTTTTAGTTTTCCTAACTTCATCCAATGGTACTCTACCTCAGTGTCCCACATCCATTGCTGAGTAAACCAGTCTTCTGAAATACCTGCAGATTTCCTATGTATTGGCTGGGGAAAACACAGATCCTATGGCCATTATGGGGAGGGGGGAGCTGGCTATCTCACCATCTGTTGGGGCATTTTTCTCATTTATGGCCTAATATGTTTCCCCTCTCCCCCACAGTATCTTGACCACAACCAAAGGATGGGAGTACAATAGGGATGTGCTGATGTATCGACCCACCGTCATAGCAGCTCAGTCAATGTCCCTAGCCAAATCCCTCTTAGAGGTGTGCACCCTTTCTCACATGCCCTTTTTCTCTACCAGTGATCATGGGTAGGAAACACCCTTGAGGTTGCCATCCCCTGCTGCTTCATCAGTCACCCATCTGCTAATCGAATCTGGTTCGGGGTGCAGTCAGGATTTTAAACCTCTATGCTACTGGAATGGCTCTTTATCAGATAAAGTCTGTGGGATATGCCTGTTGTTCTCCAATGAAATGGGATCGAAGTGGGGACAGGCAGTTCTGTGTCTGGCATTAACAACACAGTATAGAAAAATGCAGAAGATTTGCTGCCATTAGCTGTGGGTATTTTGCATGAGTAGACTCTTTAGAGCCTCCAACAATGCTGGCTGCTGCAGTGACCTCATCTAACCTTTTGCTGAAGAGCTCATTTTATAGCATTGCTGCAGGGAGCTGATCAGCATGAGTTGTTATGCAGAGTGTTTATACTTATGCTGTTGTTGCAGGCAGCTGTAAGCTGCACACAAGCTGCAGAGTGTTAGCTTTATAGTTGCTGCACAGCACTTAAAAGTAATGATATTTTTTCTGAAACCTGACTGTGGATCTAAGCATACTTCCAATGCAGAAAATATGTGCCTATGAAAAACATTAGGCAGGATTCATGAAATTAAATGCCATGGTACAAACTGCTATAACTCCCTTACACCAATCTGCAACATAAAAATACTGTTGAGTAATGCTGTGTGGTCTCGTGTAAGGAAATTCTACTAGTTTGTATTCTGCCACAACTTATACTTTACAGAAAGCCAGTGTACCTAATGTATGTTAAAATTGATTTTGTCTAATTCATAAATTTGGCGCTAGAGGAAAACTGTAATATAATAAATACATATCTTAGTGCTGCTGTTTCAGCACCTTAGATACTATTTCTTTTTAGCATTCATTTTTGAACAGTGATGGGAGGGCCTTTGCAAATCCAGGTAACTTTTATTATTTTATTTTCTCTTTGCTGACCAGGTTAGTCTCACTAGGCCAGAGTGCTCTTCTCAGGGGAGACCCAGCCCACGTGGTATTCAAACTGTCAAAGGAAAATTTGGCCAGGGTGTGACAAAAGGGGATAATGCCAGCACAGCTAGCTGGAATTGTATAAATAATTGGTTCTACTTCACTTCACTGAAAGCTCATTTCACTGAAACTCATTTGACTGAGCAGACTTGACTGAAAGCTCACCTCACTGAAATCTCATTTGACTGAAACTCATTTCACTGAAAGGTATATGCCCTTTTCCCCATTGTAGTGCAATCCTGGAATTAGTATACATAGTAAGAGTGTATGTGGGGGGCACAGCCCCTCACATTGGGTGGTGTGGTGGGCGTAGCCCCCCCCACATAGTTTGGGTATATATTATCTTCTAGAAAGAGTTATTCATTGGAGTTGTAAGTATCCATGTATATGGTTTAAAATGTATAAAATAGGTGGGCGGGGGCTATGACCCCCACACACCTCCAATGTGGGGGGACTGTGCTTCCCACCCCCCATTACTATATATACTAAGTCCAGGATCACAGTATAATGGGGAAAAGGGCATATACCTTTCAGCAAAATGAGTTCCAGTCAAATGAGTTTTCAGTGAAGTGAGCTTTCAGTCAAGTGTGCTCAGTCAAAAAAGATTCAGTGAAATGAGCGTTCAGTGAACTGAAGTAGACCCAAATAATTATATGCTATTTGAGAATATCAACATGATCTATATAAGATACCTGTGTTACAAATGTATTAGAACTGTATGTCATGTGTATATCAAACTGCTGGCACAGAAGTGTGTGTTGAAAAGGTTTTTACAAAGTGCTGTTTAAAATGTAACCACAGTGTGCCCTACTGGAATAGAACAGAAATGTACATGAATTATTGTATATATCTTAACAGTAGAAACTGGAATACAGGAGGTTAACTGCAGAAAAACAGCTGAAATTAAATTGCTTTATGGCTATGCAATAAAAGATGGCATCTTTCAGTTGTCAATGAGCTACAGACAGAGTGTGTGCTGAGAAGCTTTCTGTATTGTCTTCTGAGTTAACTAACTAATACCTCTCAAAGTATGAAGGAATACAATTGTTCTATGACTTTCAGCATCTGCCAAAGATCTGAGGTCTATGTGTTTTCTCAGGTAGATGCTAAATACTGCTGAGCTTCCAGCAGTCGAGGTTTCACCTTAGATAAAGTCATATGACAAGAAATTATGTTATTCTACAAGCTATCCCAGCAGTAATATTTTAGGTATTAATTTGAAAAGTTTCTTAGTGAGACGGGGCATTCTGTATTCTGGTTTGGACCTGACAAGAAACATTCACCACATCTGCCTTGCTCTGTAAGTAAGTTTATAGGGTATAGTAACTCTCTTAGATTCAGTCAGGATTATAGTGAAGCTTAGTTTAGATATTTTTCTTTCTTTATTTGAGACTGTCCTGTAATGTTGTTTTAAATATTTTCTGTGATTTTGAACTCTGATGTCACTGTGAATAAATAAATATATATATATATATATATATATATATATATATATATATACACACACACACACACACATATATATATATATATACACACACACACACACACACATATATATATATATATATATATATATATATCTACACACACACATATATATATATCTACACATATATATATACACACACACACACACACACACACATATATATATATATATATATATATGCATACTATTATCTTGTTCTTTTATTATTTATTATTAAACCTTTCATGGTGTCTGATCTGTCTAACGATATTTAAGTTTTGAGAGCACTTGCTTATTTATTTGATGACACTGTGTGGGCCACTCCTAATAACATTGCTCTTGATCAAACTACCAGTTGTATTAATATTAATATTACACAGTAAGATTGGACAAACTTTGTTAAGGGCCTTAAAGTAGCTGATAAGGAGTTGGCTGGTGGCAGAGATAACAACCTTATAGTCTGGGCAAAAGGTGGCATAGCTAGTAAACCTGTGCCAGTCTTTCCCAGATATGTGTGTGTGTGTGTGTGTGTGTGTGTGTGTGTGTGTGTGTGTGTGTGTGCGTGCGCATTCACATGTGTGTGTGTGTGTGTGTGTGTGTGTGTGTGTGTGTGTGTGTGTGTGTAAATCAAACTTGAAAGAGTGTGTGTGTCAGCTACTTGGGCAGAGACACAAAGCACTGTTTGGAGGGAGAGGGTGCTAGAGGTCTTGTTTTGGTCACTCAGCTGAGATCTCAAATCTATAACGAGTCTTACTGGGGATCTGGAGAAGAGGGAGAAACCAGCCCCAAACTGACTGTGGTCTCTGTGTGTGCTTAAGGGAAATTTCACTTGATGCAGAGAGCTGCATCTGGAAATACTGTGTCTGTACTTGTCATCCTCTCAGTGTATGTCCCCCACTGTTGCCAGGGTGAGGACTGAGGCTCCTTGATTACTGGTCGAGTGGTGGGTTGGCACACAGGGTACTAGGGAACTTAGCTTATTTTTTTGGTCACTAGGTGGTGGCAGTAGTCTACTGCTGATGCCAACATTTTTCTAAGAGAGAGGGGGAAAGGATAAAGCAGACTGAGAGTGGAGTGTTGCAGAATAGTAAAATATCACAAACAGATTCTGTAAGAGAGGAGATTGTTATTGCAGAGTTGGAGGAAGGTGACCCAGAAAGTGCTGTATTAAGTGAGATGCTGGACTGAAGTGAGTCAAATGCTGATGAGGAAGTGAGTTGGAGTAATATGTTGGTTTGCATGCCGGGAGAGGTAACGGAAAATGTGCTGCCAGATGAATCAAGAAAAGAAGCTGGATTATCTGAAGGTGTTGACAGCAACTTGTGGGAATGATTGGCCAGTACAGAAACTGGTTTTACAAGAATGCACCTGCAACAGAATGTTGTCGTCAACATTATGAAAACATTTAAATATGCAAACATGATGAACAAAAGAAAGAAGGATGCTGTAACTGAAGCTGAAAGAAGACAATGACTCATTTAAGGACAACAAAAGCAGAAGAGACTAGTAATAGGAAACAAACAAAGAACAGTGACACTATTAACAGATCTATTGTTATAGACAGTTTTATTTTACCTTTGGTGTTTAAAGTACAGTATATACAAGAATTAATGCACTTAGGGGTAGAAGACTTTTGTGAGGTACCTTTGGAAACTTTTACTTCAGTTGAAAAAAAACATGAATGAATTGTAGAAAAATAGCTCATGTGCAGCAAGAAGTGGGTATATTTTTGAAAATAAATGTGCAGTTCAGAACATCTGGTATAGAGGAAACCAAGTTAAAGACTTTTTTTCTGCTGGGACTGTTTCCCACTCACATTTATAACATTTGAAATATTCTGCATTTTTTTCATGCATATCCAGTGTTACCCATATATCCCACCCCTTGCCCAAACATTTCTTTCATCATACATTTTGTTAATTTCATTTCCTTTTACAAACAGTAAAAAGAAGAAAACATTTTGAATGCAATAAAAATATGCTATGAAATGTCATATGTGAAAGATATAGAAATGGGTACATGGGAGAAAAGATAAACATTAGGACAGGAGTTAAAGAGGGATGTCCATAAAGTTTGTGTCTCTTTGCAGTAGTAATAAATTTATCTATGAATCTATGAATCTAATAAATTGAATAATTCAAGTACGTATGTGTGAAATGAAACAAGCAAAATGGGAGTTGGGAAAAGAGTTATAACACTGATTTATCTATCATATGCAGATGAGTTACTGATTGTGACAAAAATAAGATGTGGATAAGTGAAGTGTCATTATAAGTGGAAGAATTATTAAATAAAGTTGGGTTACAGTTAAATAAATCAAAAAGCAAAGTATTTGGTGAAAATAAAAAAATAAATGGACTATATTATAATAGGAAGGAAAACCCAAAACAGATCCTTGAGGTACATCAGGTGTCGTCAGAGTATACATTATGTATCTTAAAACATTGCTGTCTGCCAGTTAACAAATTCATAATCCATCTAACAATATAACAATTGATGTTGGATTCAAGTAGGGATTTCTGAATGGAATGAAATGAAAGTCAGTCAAAGGCCTTAGCAAGGTCCAAAAAGATCACACCTGGAGGTAGACCCATGTCTAAAGCCATTGTTATTTGATCATATACGCATACTAAACACTCATAGTACATGTTTGCCTTATGAAACCATGTTGATCAATGTTTTTAATTGTTAGTCTGAAGTCTGAGTTATACATTAATTCCAATAAATATCTTTCAAAACACTTTCCAACCAAAGATGTTAGAATTGTAGTTCTATGATTACTAATTATATCTTTCTCATCTTGTTTGTGTACAGGAGTAATACACAATAATTTCCAGTTGACAGATGTAATGCTATTTTCTAATAACATGTTTAAAATTAAGTAATAGAATGGGCATTAATTTCTCCTTTATCTCTAATAAAGAAGTGGTGGATATTTTATGAGTACCAATGGATGAATTTTTTTTAAATTTAAAAAGGGTATTCCTAATAGCTGAATCTGAAAAAAAGGTACAAGGATTTGAGACAATAAATTGTTCTGAAAATGAACTATTAGATTCAGAATCCTGACTAACAGCAGAACAATGTTCATTAAATTCACTCACAATATTATAGTATCAAATATTACTTTATTACCGAGGGCAATAAATTTAATGGATGAGGACCGTGTACCCAGCAAGTTTATATATCTATAAAATGCTTTTTTGTTTGAAGAGTTACTGATCAGTTTGATTTCATGATAGATCTTTTTTTTTTTTTTTTCTAGCTTTAATTGCTTGCAAGTTGAATTAAAATGTTCTTATTAACATTAGTAGGAAACAATTTACAAGTTTTATAATTTATTTTTTTCCTCCTATATAATGTTTTATTAGATGTATTATACTATATATGAAGTGGATTTAGGCCTTTTTGTAATATGCAAATTAGTTTGCACAATTATGTAGTATTTTGTCTGTTATTGAATACCCACATTGATACTCTTTAAATGTAATAAGTCAGTTCAGTTTGTTTTAGAAATTTGAATAAAAAGCTTACTGTGATCTGTTCATGCTGCTATAATGAGATCTATTTATACTTATATCTACATTAAATGTTATTTTAGCATGATCAGAAGAACCCAAAAGGCATGTCACACTTAAGTCTTATAATTTTGGGGGGAATTTAGTTATTATTAAATCAAGTATGTTATTACCTTATGTATTAGTAGTATTGTACTAGTCCCTAATAGGAATTAATAGGTTCATAGGTTCATACTAGGCTATCTGCCCTAGGGCATTTATAAGCCTAGCCAGAGTGTGTTTGGCTTTTGCCACCCATTTTAAATTAATTTTGCTATGCCCTTTTTCGAGGTTAGTATACTGTGCCTCTGTCTAACAGTGACACAGAAGTGATACCCGGGGTAAACCTATGATCTCCCATCCACTCATCAAGATTCCTCTTGAAGAGAGTCAATGAGGGACTCTGCCTAACCTGGACTGGGATTTTATTCCAGAGTGAAGGGAGCCTCTGGGTTATGAATCTGTCCCTCCAGCATGTCCTATTTATTTCAGTGCTGAGGTTCAAGTCTCTCGAGCGCGTAGCTCAATGGGATTTGGATTTTCTGAGGTGCAGCATGTCCACTAATTCCGGGTTGGACATGGCTTTATACATCAGGCACAGATCGCCTCTGAGCAGGCGGTATGCCACTGAGTAGAGATGGAGTTTCTTTAACCGGGCAGCATATGGCATCTGTTTGAGCCCTTTGATCCTCTTGGTGAGGTACTTTTGGGGTCTTTCCAGTTGCTGCAGGTGTCTGGTAAGGTACAGCCCAAAAGGGGCATTGTACTCAATTATGGGCCTGATGAGGGATGAGTAAAGAGGCACGATGACCTCCCCTGATCTAGATGTGAATCCCTTCATGATTAGGTGGGCTATATAAAATGTTTTTCTAACCACTTTGGCCACGTGGTTGTCAAATGAGAGATTGCTATCAACTTGGGTCCCCAGGTCCCTAATTACTTCTTCTGTACTTAATGGATTACCACCTATGTGGTAATTTGTGGGCACTTTGTTTTTGCCAAAGGGGATGACTATACACTTTTTGGCTTTTAGCTTGAGGCCATGGCTCTGGCACCAGTTGTCTGTTTCTATGAGGCCCTTTTGGAGGATGCTTGTATCGGCTGGAGAGTCGATTATGGCACCCAGTTTGCAGTCATCTGCGAACATGGTCAGCCACAGACCTTCCGTGTTGGCCTGTACCTCCGAAAAATATATACCGAACAAGAGCGGTCCCAGGACTGAGCCTTGTGGGACGCCACTTGTAACTGGTTTGGAGTCTGACATGGCTGCAGCAATTCTAACCATGTGGGTTCTGTCCTTGAGCCAGTTTGCAACCCATCTAGTGACATAGGGGTTTATATTTAAGCTGGTGAGCTTATCTATAATGCCCGAGTGGGGTATTGTATCGAAGGTTTTGCGAGGTCCAGGTAGGCTGTGTGGACCACCTTCCCCTCGTCAATGGCCTTGGTGACTGTTTCAAAGAAATCGACCAGGTTTAAGAGGCAGGATCTGCCCTTAACAAAGCCGAACTGGGTAGGATCCAGTGTCTGTAGGTCCCCAATATCTTTATTTATGAGGTCCATGATGATCCTTTCCATAGCTTTGCAGACCAAGCTAGTCAGGCTTATGGGGCGATAGTTTCCAGGATCCGTTGAGGCACCACCTTTGTGGAGAGGGACCATTGTTGCTGTACGCCACTCTTTGGGTACATATCCTGTAGTAAGGCTGAGATTGAACAGTAGTTTTATGTTTGGGTTTAGCTCTTCTTGGAGTTCATGTAGGACGCAGCCCGGGACACCGTCTGGTCCCATTGATGCTGTGTTTTTTGCTTTGGAGAGAGCAGCTCTTACCTAAGCATCTGAGATGTCAGGGGGGCAGCACTCTGCTGGGATAGATATTTGCCCTTTTGGTGGGGAGGGGGGGGGGGAGTTTGCGCTGAACCTGTCAGCTAGGATGTTGGCAATGTCTGTGGGTTTGGTGTATTTTTTGTCATTTTGGACTAATTCTGAGCATATCTGGGAATTCCCACCCAGGTTCCTAACATAACTAAAGAAAGCCTTGTGATTATTAGTAATATTAATTAATTATTTCTCAAAACATGTAATTAGTGAAAAAAGAATACCCAGGGTAATTAAAATCACTCATAATTAACATATTTTCCTATTCTTGGGACAGTATCCTAAATTTGTCAAGTATTCCTAGGGTTCCTTGGTATACGATAGCTTAAAACTAAGAAGATACTATTATTATAAATGAAGTCAAAGATTTTAATGACAGTAGTTTCAAAATCCATTACAACATTTACAGAACAAGAAGGTATACAATTTTGGACCCAAAGTGCCACTCCTTCTCCATTAGAATTTGTCCTTAAACATTCAGACTTGGAAAAATATTTTCAATAATACTAGGCAGAATTCCATGATTCTGTAACAGTGACAATTTATAAATTATCTTTTGTTATTAGGCCAGTGAGTTTGTCAAATTTATTACCCCGACTCCTTGCATTACAAAGAAGACATTTTATAGTTCTTTCAGGTATTCTGCCAATGTTTTGTTGTATAATAAAGAACAATTTTTTTCCATAATTTTACTAGCCATATAGAAGGCACCATAGAAATTGAGATGTAACCCATCAGTAGCAAACAATCTCCAATCACAAATTAGTTTGATGATGTAAACTACAGTTAACTGTCTTAACCAATTACTGATGTTGTGAGCCTTGGTAAGCATATAGCTTGTCCCTAAACTGGAGGAATAATTTCACTAAGAACATAATCAACTTTTGACTTTCCAGATACTCAGCATTCTTTGTGTGATTAAGAGGTGGGGGGGGTATCTCTCAAGTTGTTAACACCTGCATGAATATCCCATATCTAGGTTTTTTGGACATTAATCTGAGCAAAAGATCAGATATATCAATCAGTCTTAAACCATGCAAGGCTGATATTGTGTGGATCTTCTTGTCTAAGTCATAAAACTTACCAACTGCATTTTTTAAAATTGAATCACCCTTGAATCACTCCAGATCAAAACGTCATTATCTATCTTACTTGCCTTACCAAGCAGAGTGGAATCAGAGAGAGACTAAGTTGCCCTGGGTGCTCACTTTCTTCTTTCTTGTAACATGAATGACACAATTATTAACATCAAAGGTATCACCACCAATTGTATTCCTCTAAGCAGGGGCAAGATTTGTATCATTATTTGTTGGACGAGTCCCTTCTACTGTAACCTGGTAATAATCAAGTTTTTATCTTCAAACGTGTTAACAGAGTTTGAGAATCAGGAACAATGGACATTCTATTATCACAACTATTGGGTTTTATAAAAACTTTAGGGTACAAACAAGTATTGCCAGCGGTAGAGCTAAACTGATCTTGGGCAACAAAAGTATTACATGGTAAGGAGGTCAATGTATCTTTTATTGCAACTTGTCTAGTTAAACTAACATCATTGTTCAAATTACTATTAAGAGGGTTGAAAGATCATAAGCAACAACCGTGTTACATGATGAAGAGACCACTTTATCTTGGCTTGAAACTTGGCTATTTAACATAGTCTGATTCATTTCCAAGTCACTGTTAGTGCTTCTGAGATCAAAAGAAGTGAACTCTTCTACAGAGAAGTCACTATGTTCACTGTCTTTAACAATACTGGTTATATACTGGTGTGTAGAAGAAGGTACAAACTTTTCTAAGTCTGCACATATGTCCTTTTCTTTCTCTCTTTTTCTGGGCTTGCCATTTTCTAGTATAGGTTGTGGATGTTCAATGGCACTGTTCTGCTTTTACAAAATTAGAGCATAAAACAGTGTTTATGAAGAAAATGCTTTGCCAAAATGGCAAGAACACAATTTTGTATCAGTAATAACCTCGCATTTCAATATGTTATAAAATTTATAAAGCTTAGAGCAATTTAAGCAGAAACCATCCACTGTATCTATAAAATATACACCACTTGTTATACTCAAAAATATTTGTTTTTTAATAATTCTTCAAAAACATAAGTGTTTAAATAATCCATTACTATGCTGTTTGTAATAGAAGGAAATAAAATCAATGTAGTGTTCAGTAAGCTGTACAGAAGGCAAATGAAAAATTCAGTTATGACTACAACTCTAAGCAAAATAAAATAACTGTACCAGTCTGGAATATTGCTAATTTGTAAGTAAAGAATAAATAGTGGAACTTCCTATGGCTTTAAATTTTAATAAATAGGTTAACTTACTAGTTTTACACTAAATGTGTGCTTGATCAACATAAACTCAACACTCAATCACTAAATCACGTGAAGACATGCAAAGCTCATCTTTGAGTTGTCGAGCCAATGTCAGGGACCGCTCTACTCATGTCCATTCACAGAGTAGAGTTTTAAAAAGCTTGCAGCCTACTGTATAGGCTGTCAAGGAAATCCATTCAGAAAATATCCACAACAAAAGGAAAATATGTGTTCCCCATATCTTGAAAAAGTCAGGGGAGAGCATACAAATAAATAAAAAAAGAAAAATAAAAGCAGACTTCCCAAATTAATTCAAACACTTGAGAGGTCTGTAACACCAATACCATACTGGAAGGCTTCCACTAAGAGTGGACAAAAGCAAATTCACCAGGGATCAGAATCACCCAAATACATTCACTGAAAAAAAATCTGCCAAAAAAAACACTTTTTTAAGTGTTCTTTGTATGTGTATGTGTGTGTGTGTGGGGGGGGGGGTCTCTGATGTGGAGGACAAGCCCCCACACATCATAAACGTGTGTGTGTGTGTGTGTGTGTGTGTGTGTGTGTGTGTGTGTATATATATATATATATATATATATATATATATATATATATATATATAGTTTATAATCAAAATGTTGATCACCCATTGGCGACACCACTAACGCGAACTCCAAACAGCTATGGTTGAAAATGTCGAACACCGGTATTCTGAGCCACAAAATCTTGCCCTCCTTTTGATCCATGTTAGCACTTGTTTATAAGTGTGGAACAGTCAGAAATGTCAACTTTCTGTGTTTTTGCGACATTCTGAGACATCGGCATTATGGATATCATGTAAAGGAGTTGACAAAATGCACATTTGGCAATGGGCGATCGACATTTTGATACTAAACCTATATATATATATATATCTATATATCTATATATATATATATATATATATATATATATATATATATATCTATACATATATATATATATATATATATATATATATATATATATATATATCTATATACATATGCACCTCGACAATGTGATGGTAAAATGTTTTTTTACTATGTAGATTATATGCTGTGGTTTAGAAAAACTAGAAAGGAATGACCCAATATATGTTATGAATATGAATGTGTAAATAGTATGAAGAACTATAAATAAAATATGTAAATAAAAATACTATTGTTTTAATAAGCATTGTCACTGGTATGGGATCTTTTACATCCACCTGAGTCACCACTAACTTAACCAAATGGAACCTAGATTTAATGTCTTATCTGAAGGACAGCATCCTCAGGAGTGCAGCCTTCCCTGAATGCTGTACATATGTCAGTGCTAGAAATGAATAAAATTATCTCATGTAGGGCAGGAATTTTGATCTTCCAGCACCAAAGGTGAGTGTGCTACATGCTGAGCCAGTAGCACTGCTAAATGCAGCTCCTTGATGCCTGGTCCTTCTCATCCTGCTACAACATACTCCAGAAAGCTTTGTTATCTGATGGCTTACAGTAGACTTATGGCATTATCACGACCCTGATGAATGCAAAACACATTCTAGTTTGCTATATAATCATATTTAATAAGATTCCCTCTGTTATTCTATATGTAAACATTGTTCACTTCCTTTATTTAGACAATATAAAACGGAGATAAAAGCTGAGGTTAAAGCGCTTTCATCTCGATAACTAGACTTCATCAGAACGTATTGAATAGAGTCACTCACACTTCAATACATAATAACCCGCCTTTTTCATCGATTATTCAGTTAAATGAGTCATTGTTTATAAAATTTAAAAACCTTATACATTCATATACCTTAAAGTAAAAACCCTGCTAAAAAGACAAAAACTAAATAAACCTAGAACTATATTATTAAAATTTAGTATGATGTTACTGTTCATCGCCAAAAATAATAATTATATTACTGTCAGCTTCAATCTATTAATACATCACATTGTAACAATAAACATATACCTATTCCACAATTAATCCAATTAATTGTTAAAAACAAGCTCTATATTATCGGATTTGATATATAATAAACATTGTCAAGTTATATACATATTGTACAGAATGGAATGCATCTATAAACTACACCTACTATCCAAACACTCCCAGTGATACATAAGACCAAGAATCTATTTTGAATTACTAAAATATTGCCATTAATAACTCAAAACCTATAATAACCATACAACAGAGGGATTATGTCTATAATGTCTTACTTATAAGGGGTAATACCTGCTATTAAATACTATATTCTAACTAAAGGTTTAGTGGGATCACTTCATTTAGTCCAGGTAAAATAGCTGCATTTAGTCGTAACTGCCATTTGATCTCCTTTTCACTCACAATGGCTTTGATATTCCCCTAGATTAGAAGTTATCACCTCTAAAATGGCGAACTTAAAGCCTGTGCATCCTGGACTATTCAATATATGTCGGTACAATGCATTGTTAGTATCCTGTTTTTTGATACAATATATATGATCATATATTCTATTTTTAAAATGACGGTCAGTCTTCCCTACGTAGTAGCTTTGACATGTGTCACATATAGCTAAATATACTAGATGTTGCGTCTGACAATTACCATGACTAAAGGTTACCCTACTGTTGATGTTATTATTTAAAGTGATAGTTGTATCTTCAAATATGTATCTGCAATAATTGCAATGCCCACATTTTGTACCACTTTATGTATTTTGTCTCTTTTATAATGATTGTATTTCATCTCTATGATTCTTTTTAAACTGTTCCCTGTTTTGTATACATATTGAGGTCTGGAAGGTACCTTATATTTTATCATAGCATCACTTGTTAAAATATTCCAATTCGTGCTGATAATATCCTTTACCTCATTGATATGCTTCCCATATTTAACAATGCAGGCTTTCTTGTAATTATTACTATTGGCATTTCTCTCTTTCTTATTTTGAATGCCTATACCCAATAATGGTGGGTATTTCTTACCCCATTCATTTGATACGTATGTAATTATATCACTTATCATATCTGCTGGATAACCTTTTTCCCTGAATAATCTCCCGATAAATGCCAGTTCATTTATCATGTCTTCCCTAACAGATGTCATTCTGGCCGCCCTTATGCATTGTCCTTTGACTATATTGCGTTTAACCTTGTAAGAATGTGCACTATCAAAATGTAAATATCCATTGCTATAGGTATCCTTCCTATAGATTTTAGACTGAAAGGATTGTCCATCATTATATATGTACACATCCAGATAATTGATCCCCCTTATATCAAACTGATATGTAAACTTGAGATAACTTGTCGTGTCATTAATATAGTCAATGAAATTAGTCAACTCTTCTATGTCACCAACCCATAGTACAAAGATGTCGTCCAAATAACGGACGTATGTTTTGATGTATTTCATCCAGATGGTGTTGTGGACAAATTGCTCTTCCCAATCAAGGAGTACTAAGTTAGCGTACATAGGGGCACATGCTGTATTCCCCTTCATAATATAGTTGTGGCCAAGTACTATATCCGTAAAGGAAGCGAGCACTGAAATATCTTCTTGATCTAGACCACTATATTTACATAAGCTGTTGATGAAACTGTTTATTCCTTCATTTTTTGGGATGCATGAGAAGAGATCCTGTATATCAATTGTAACAAATATAATATCTGGACTCCATAATTCATGCTTGAATATTCCCAGAAATTCCTTCATATAATGTTACTGTATGATATATATGCTTTAACCTATGATCTATAACTTTGCCAAAAGGAAAAGCTTTACTTGCACTTCCAGATATTATAGGTCTGAAGGGAGGTTCGATGGGATTTTTGTGCACCTTTGGAATCCCAGTAATGGATACTGGGATTCCAAAGGTGCACAAAAATCCCATCGAACCTCCCTTCAGACCTATAATATCTGGAAGTGCAAGTAAAGCTTTTCCTTTTGGCAAAGTTATAGATCATAGGTTAAAGCATATATATCATACAGTAACACACATTATGAAGGATTCATGGGAATTTCTGGGAATATTCAAGCATGAATTATGGAGTCCAGATAGTATATTTGTTACAATTGATATACAGGATCTCTTCTCATGCATCCCAAAAAATGAAGGAATAAACAGTTTCATCAACAGCTTATGTAAATATAGTGGTCTAGATCAAGAAGATATTTCATTGCTCACTTCCTTTATGGATATAGTACTTGACCACAACTATATCTATTATGAAGGGGAATACTACAGACAAATTTCTGGTGTGGCCATGGGGGCAGCATGTGCCCCTATGTACGCTAACTTAGTACTTCTTGATTGGGAAGAGCAATTTGTCCACAACACCATCTGGATGAAATACATCAAAACATACGTCCGTTATTTGGACATCTTTGTACTATGGGTTGGCGACATAGAAGAGTTGACTAATTTCATTGACTATATTAATGACACGACAAGTTATCTCAAGTTTACATATCAGTTTGATATAAGGGGGATCAATTATCTGGATGTGTACATTTATAATGATGGGCAATCCTTTCAGTCTAAAATCTATAGGAATGATACCTATAGCAATGGATATTTACATTTTGATAGTGCACATTCTTACAAGGTTAAACGCAATATAGTCAAAGGACAATGCATAAGGGCGGCCAGAATGACATCTGTTAGGGAAGACATGATAAATGAACTGGCATTTATTGGGAGATTATTCAGGGAAAAAGGTTATCCAGCAGATATAAGTGATATAATTACATACGTATCAAATAAATGGGGTAAGAAATACCCACCATTATTGGGTATAGGCATTCAAAATAAGAAAGAGAGAAATGCCAATAGTAATAATTACAAGAAAGCCTGCATTGTTAAATATGGGAAGCATATCAATGAGGTAAAGGATATTATCAGCACGAATTGGAATATTTTAACAAGTGATGCTATGATAAAAGATAAGGTACCTTCCAGACCTCAATTTGTATACAAAACAGGGAACAGTTTAAAAAGAATCATAGAGATGAAATACAATCATTATAAAAGAGACAAAATACATAAAGTGGGTACAAAGAAATGTGGGCATTGCAATTATTGCAGATACATATTTGAAGATACAACTATCACTTTAAATAATAACATCAACAGTAGGGTAACCTTTAGTCATGGTAATTGTCAGACGCAACATCTTGTATATTTAGCTATATGTGACACATGTCAAAGCTACTACGTAGGGAAGACTGACCGTCATTTTAAAAATAGAATATATGATCATATATATTGTATCAAAAAACAGGATACTAACAATGCATTGTACCGACATATATTGAATAGTCCAGGATGCACAGGCTTTAAGTTCGCCATTTTAGAGGTGATAACTTCTAATCCTAGGGGGGAATATCAAAGCCATTGTGAGTGAAAAGGAGATCAAATGGCAGTTACGACTAAATGCAGCTATTTTACCTGGACTAAATGAAGTGATCCCCACTAAACCTTTAGTTAGAATATAGTATTTAATAGCAGGTATTACCCCCTTATAAGTAAGACATTATAGACATAATCCCTCTGTTGTATGGTTATTATAGGTTTTGAGTTATTAATGGCAATATTTTAGTAATTCAAAAAATACGTATTAGATTCTTGGTCTTATGTATCACTGGGAGTGTTTGGATAGTAGGTGTAGTTTATAGATGCATTCCATTCTGTACAATATGTATATAACTTGACAATGTTTATTATATATCAAATCCGATAATATAGAGCTTGTTTTTAACCAATCAATTAATTGGATTAATTGTGGAATAGGTATATGTTTATTGTTACAATGTGATGTATTAATAGATTGAAGCTGACAGTAATATAATTATTATTTTTGGCGATGAACAGTAACATCATACTAAATTTTAATAATATAGTTCTAGGTTTATTTAGTTTTTGTCTTTTTAGTAGGGTTTTTACTTTAAGGTATATGAATGTATAAGGTTTTTAAATTTTATAAACAATGACTCATTTAATTGAATAATCGATGAAAAAGGCGGGTTATTATGTATTTAAGTGTGAGTGACTCTATTCAATACGTTCTGATGAAGTCTAGTTATCTAGGTGAAAGCGCTTAACCTCAGCTTTTATCTCCGTTTTATATTGTCTAAATAAAGGAAGTGAACAGTGCTTGAATCCAGTTATCCTTGTATTTTTTCGTAGCCTTTGGCTTGAATTATTTGGAGTTGTATCGTTGGAATACAGGATTATCTTTTTTTCTATATGTAAACATGGTGTGATAGAAAGACAGTTTGTAGTAATGGTGTAGTTGGGATGCCATGTACAGTGGGGGCAAGACACGTATAGTTTCTTCAAATCCCACTCTATTTCTGAATGATAACAATAAGTGTTTTGTCTTCTATTCTCAAGTGCTGAGTACTACAATAAAAAAAAAAAAAAAAAAAAAACATTCATTTCTACCCCCTTCAATACATAGTACACTACTCCATGTACTACAGTGGTGCAGCAATAATATTGCTATGTCACAGCTCCTGAGTCTGAGGTTCAGTCCTGATCTCTGATCACTGTCTGTGTGGTCATTACATATTCTTTTCATCTCTGCATTTGTTTTCTCTGGTTATTCCAACTTCCTCTCTGGCTGCACAAAATTTTCATTTATACATATATTTATACATGCACAGACACACATACAAATATATTGTAACGTCTGATGAAGCAGGTCTACCGCGATAGCGCTAACGTTTTATTTTTAATTTTAATAAACACTTTTTGGATCAAAGGTTTTTTACCATTCTTTTGTAACTGGCTTTCGCTTTTGGACTAGTTTAATCCATTCCTCATCCATCCTGGGCTGTGTTGGTTCTATATATATATATTAGCAGACTGGAGTTCTGCTGTGGCGACCCCTAATCGGTAAAAAGCAGAAAGAAGAACAACAACATGTATATATGCTAATATAGTACATTTACACTTAAACTCATGGCCTGGGTCATATGTGTGAGAAGGATTCATTAAGTTAGCTTGATTTGACTTAGTCTGGCATTTAGCACAGAGATTAAGGTTACAAGCTGTAGTTCCTGTGTATGCACTTTTCCATTATTTTAGCTAATGGGGAAAGTAGAGCTATGGGACGATAGTTAGAATACTCTCTGGAGTTTCCTCCCTTGTGTAGGGGGATAATGTAGGAGATTTTCCAGATGGTGGGAATAGTGCATCTGATATTGTTAATCCTCATTCATTCCTTATGCATGGGTATCGGTTCTGACCTCGGAACCGAGCCAACCATTTTCCAAGCTTGCATCAGATTCAAACTCTAGAGCTAAACTCTTACTCACAATCCCCCTCTCCCTGTTACCTCAGATTTTGTTTGCCGCATTGCCATTCGGTCGTGTCAAGCTACTTCTCTTGAGCTAAGTACAGTTATTTGTTGTTTAATAGTCTTTCAGATTACTTTTCTGTCAGAAAAGTTTATATTTCATTGTCTCTTACCCTATCGCATCTAGAGTACATATCTTCTTCAGGTTTTTCTGCTCTTTTCTTTACCATCGTTGGTAATCCTTCCTCTTTTTCTCATACCTTCAGGTATTCTCTTGTACCACTGCTAGTACCTTTTCTATTAATTAATTTGCTGTCATGGCAGATAAGAAAGGTAGTCCGGGGTTTAACCGGTGTTCTGATTGTGGACACAAACTACCTACTTCTGATGCGCACTCTTTATGCGTTTATTGTTTGGGGGTGTCACACTTGTCTGTTGATCCACCCTGTACTATTTGTGAGGACTTTTTGAATAGAACCTTGTTAGAAAGGAAAAACAAGCTATTACTGAAGGGACTCCTTAAATCTCCCTTTTCAGAGGCTATTTCTGGGTTGGAGGCCTCAACCCCTCCTAGAGCCCATAAGAAAATCTTGGATGTTCCTACCAAGGCTAAATCTTTGCCTTCGTCCCCGGCTGGGGACTCCCGCCAACCAAAACCTAAAAAGGCTAAAGTTTCAGCTCCGGAGCTCACGCAGTCAGCCCCAGTGCTTTTGGTGCCTAGACCTTCAGCACTGAGGCCTTCGACTCCATTAGTGATCTCAGCTCCATCTTCTCCTGCAGCCTTCACTATATCAGCACAGAGGGGCTCCTTGGTTCAGACTATTACCACTGTATCGGCACCGACCGTTCAGTCGGCACAGACCTTGACCTCATCGGCTCCGAGATCTTCTTCAGAACCAACGCCTTTATTGTTGACTCCAGTTTTGTCGGTTCCAGCTTCGGTACCGACAACCACTTTGGCACCAATCCCTGTGTCAGTGCAGACCATGACCTTGGCACCGATGACTTCTTCAGTGCAGACACCCGTAGTCCAGTCTCTCTCTGCACCATTGTCCTCGGAGTGGATGGGTGAGATGGGCACCAAGTTTGCCTCTTCTGTGGACAAGCCTGTTTCTCCCACAGTCTCCGTGAGGTCCACTAGAAGCCTTTCCGAACATGATGTGTTGCGTCTTGTGGATCAGGTGCTCTTGGCAAGATGTATCCCACCCCTCAGGAACTATCCTTCCTTGGGAGGTGATCACCCATCTCCAAAGACCCCTTCTTATTCTCCTCCTTCATTGTCTTTGAAGTCCATTGATATAGCACAGTCTTCCCCTTCTGCGGTCCCCTTTATGGATCTCACTAAGGAATCGCAGTTGCCTTCATGGCAGGAAAGTTTTGCTACAACCCAGGATGTCAGTTGTGACACGCATAGTTTGCTGCTCCACAGCCATCCAGGGACTCTGGGTTGGCAGGCTGAGCCTCTTAGGGGAGGGGTGACCCCTGTCCTAGACATGCACTCCTCTTCAGGTGGACCAGCCTTCCAACTGATGGAGAAGGCTTTCGCTACTGCTGGTGATACTGGACTGTCTATACCTCCTCCCTCCTCTGGTACACTGGTTTCACAAGTTGCACCTAGCAGACACTAGGTGCAAGGGCCTCAGGACATATTCCCACAGGAATCCCCTTTTCCGCTGTCTTCTCCAGCTTCTCCCGCTGAGGAGGTCCACTGGAAAAGTTTGTGTAAGAGGAAGCACATGGACTCCACAGAGGAGTCCCTTACTGAAGACACAGATTCTGATGAGGGGAAAGGATCCCCCCAGTCACCCCCTGAGGTATCCTTTGGTGATATCCTTGAAATCCTGAAACAGAGAGGTGACTGGCAGCCCTCTAATCTGACCTCTGAGGAATCTGTGTTCCTGCAGGCCATTCATGCCCGGCCCCCTATACCTCCTGGGTTACTCCACCTGCCGACAAACTTGTCCAGCCCATTGTGCAGCATGCTTGGAAGGCTCCTGATACCATTGAAGGTATTCCCCGGAGGCCAGATAAGATTTTGTCCCCTCCTGCTTCGGATCCCCATTGGTCCAAAGGTCTTCCTATGGATGCTTTGGTGGTTGGTGGCGGCCGCAACAAAAAAGGATCTGGCAGAAGAAGAAAGTCAGACTGTCCATCCGCCTAACAAAGAGTCCCGGGCCCTGTACAGGATAGGGAAGCGTACCTCTGCTTCAGCGATTTTTACTATCAGGTCCCTGAATTATATGGCACACTTTACCAGGCTTCAAAGGGATCTGATTTCTGAGCTCTCTGAACCTTGGCTGGTGCCGTGTCTGATGAGGTCCGTGACAAAGTGGCCTCTCAGCTGGCCACCATTGAATCAATATCTAACTCATCTATGTGACTGATATCTCACACTTCAGAAGGAGCAGCTAGTTCAGCTGCGGTCTTGAGACGACACATCTGGATGCGCTTGTGCAATTTCACGGAACCCTTTAAGGCTTCCTTTCTTAACGCTCCCATTGATGCCTCCTCGTTGTTTGGGCCCAAAGTTAAAAGCACACTAGCCAGATGTGAACAGGACGGTAAGACCCTTTCTGACATATGTGTCCATTATTCTTCCCCTCAACGTGCTTTCTCCTCAAACCAAAAGAGTGGGAAGATACGGTTCAAGAAATCTCAGGGTCCTTTCCGTGACACACAGGCCGAGTTCTCCCCTAGAGGCAGAGGGGGATACTCACAGGGAGGATGCTCCTTTTGGGTCAGAGGGGGTGCACATAACCTGGGTTCCAGGGATTCTTTCCCTGGTCAATCCTACCAAAACTCCTGAAGAGCGGCCCAACTCCTTTCCTTTGGAGGTGGTTGGGGGACGTTTCTCCTTGTACCCTTCTACCTGGCTAACCATCACCACTGATTCTTGGGTACAAAGGATTATAACCAGAGGTTATCATATCCCCTTCGATCTTTGTCCTGCCCCTTCAAAAAACCTTCCTGACGTTCCACCCAGTCAAAGGGAAGAAGCAGCACTAGAGATAGAAAAGCTGCTAAGAAAGAGAGTCATCCAAATAGTCCCTCCAGACCAGATAGGATCCGGATTCTACTCAAGACTATTTTTGGTGCCAAAGAAAACTGGGGACTGGAGACCAATTTTGGATCTCAGTGTATTGAACAAGTTTGTGAGAGTACAAAAATTCTGGCTGGTCACAATACAGTCTATCCTCCCGCTTTTGGAAAAAGATGATTGGATGTGCTCGATAGATCTTTAAGATGTGTACTACCACATAAAAGTGGACAGGCCATCAAGAAGATTTCTGCGCTTCCGTGTGGGAGCCAGTCACTACCAGTTCAGGGTACTGCCCTTCGGACTCTCTACAGCCCCCAGAGTGTTCACAAAGTGCATGGCAGTTGTCACAGCTCACTTGTGACTTCGAGGATTCCAGGTGTTTCCATACCTAGACGACTGGCTTATTTCCACCCCCACCAGACATCTACTGGAAAAAGCCATGGCATACACTCTCCTTGCTGCTCAAAGGCTAGGCATAACCATAAACTGTCAAAAATCCAATCTCACCCCATCTCAGTTGACAGAATTCATATAGGTTATCTTGGACAAAAAAAAACTGCAGAGCTGCTATTCCAGAGCACAGAATTCTAAGGATAAAACAACAACTGATTCCAATCCTTTCAAGGGAGAAATCCACGGCTCACTTGTTTCTACAACTGTTGGGTTCCATGGCAGCCTCCATCACCATTGTTCCCCTGGACAGGTTTCACGTGAGGCTTCTACAATGGCTACTGCTTACCCAATGGTATCCTTTTCAGCATCCTCTTTCAGCCATGATTCGAATAACCAACAGATGCAAACAGGATTTAAATTGGTGGATGACACACGATCTGTCATAATGGTCTCGCCCCTTCTCCCCCCAGCAACCCAAGGCCACAGTGACCACGGACGCCTCCCTGATGGGGTGGGGGGGGCTATGTCAGGGACAGACAGTCCATGGCACTTGGTCCAAACTGGAGGCCCATCTGCATATAAACATTCTAGAGCTGAGGGTGGTGCTTCAGGCGTTGCAAGCATTCCATCCCCTGCTGCCATCTGGGACAATTGTGATTCAATCAGATAACATGGTGGTGGTCTGGTACATCAACAAGCAAGGTGGAACCAAATCTTAACCCCTTTGTCAAGAGGCCATGAGAATATGGCAATGGGTGATGGCTACCAACTGTTTTCTTCTAGCAACGCACATTCCCGGGAGTTCCAATGTGATAGCAGACAGACTCAACAGATGCATTCTTCAATCTCACGAGTGGTCCCTGAATCCCTTGATAACGGTGGAGATCTTCCACCACTGGGGCCATCCTTGCTGTGACCTCTTTGCATCCTCGACCAACTACAAATGCAGCAACTACTTCGCCCTGATTCCCCTTCCGGGACAGTCACCCAGGGATGCTCTAGTCCACGATTGGCCCTCGGGTCTTCTTTAAGAATTTCCATCCTTTCCCCTCATTCCCCAGTTTCTGAAGAAAGCCCATCGTTTGAAGAGCAAGGTGATCCTCATAGCACCATATTGGCCTTGACAGATTTGGTTCCCCTTCCTTTGGCCTCACCTACTAGATCGACCATGGATTCTCCATCCAACCCCAGAGTTGATCTCACATCCACAGAACCTGATTCATCCCAACTTGAACAGCCTGAAGCTCACGGCTTGGCTACTCCAATTCCCTTGATTGCTAGGCAGAATGATCTTTCTTTACAAGTACGTGATATTCTCATTGCATCTCATAAGTCTTCCACTAGAATTACTTATCTGAGCAAGTGGAAAAGATTTACCTGTTGGCTGAAAGATAAACAAGTAGATCCCTTCTCAGCACCAGTGTCGATAATACTAGACTATCTGGCCGACCTCTTTCAATCGGGTCTATTGGCCTCTACCATTAGAGTTCATTTGGCTGCAATTTCTAATTTTCATGAGGGTGTACAAGATTCCTCTCTTATGTCCCACAAGTTGTGCAAGACCTTCATAAAAGGTGTGAATCATCTGAAGCCACCTTTTAGAGAACATATTCAACCATGGGATTTATCATTAGTTCTACAAGCTCTGACAATGCCACTTTTTGAACCTGCCTCTTCTTGCGACCTCAAGTATTTGTCATGGAAAACCTTGTTTTTGGTCGCCATTACTTCTGCCAGGCGTATGTCTGAGCTTTAAGCTCTATGTATCAAGAGTCCTTACTTGATTTTTCATAGAGATAGAGTGTCTCTGAAAACTAATCCATCTTTTCTGCCTAAAGTCATCTTTGAAATGTCCATTAATCAAGCCATTAAATTGCCAGTTTTCTTTCCCAATCATTCAAACAGAGGAGAGTATTGCCTACATACCTTAGATATCCACAGGCCAATTTGTTTTTACTTAAACAGGACTAGGCCCTTTCATAAATCTGACCAGTTATTTTTGGCTTTTTCTGGACCTAGATTAGGCTCTGCTGTTGCTAAGGTCACATTAGCTAGATGGTGACCTTCATTTATACACAACGCAATATCTTGTTTCCTACAACCATGAAAGCTCATTCAACAAGGTTGGTGGCAACTTCTGCTGCCTTACATGCCAGAGTTCCTTACATGATATCTGTGCAGCTGCAACTTGGGCTATGCCTCATACCTTCATCAATCATAACAAATTGGACTTGGCCTCCAGGGGAAGAGCATCTTTTGGTTCTATGGTGCCCAGGAATGTCCTTCCATGAGAGCTTCCCAGGAATAGAGGTAGCTGGGGACTCTGTCCCATGTGTAAGGAATGAATGAGGATTAACAATATCAGATAAAGAAGTTATGTCTTACCATAACGTTCCATCTGTATTGTTGATCCTCGTTCAGTCATTATGACCCTCCCTCCTTCCCCCTCCTGTGGTTTCTAGTGGATCTCACCATCTGGTTCTTTTAGGTTATTTGACCAGAGATAGCCTCTACCTTCTTGGACTTGCAAACTCAATCTGAGGTAACAGGGAGAGGGGGATTGTGGGTAAGAGTTTAGCTCGAGAGTTTGAAGCTGATGCGAGCTTGGAAAATGGCCAGCTCAGTTATGAGGTCGGAACCGATACCCATGCGTAATGACTCAACGAGGATCAACAATACAGATGGAATGTTATGGTAAGACTTAACTTCTTTTTTCTTGTATGGTTCTATTTATCAGCAATGATACAGGATAAGCTATGACTTTGGCTGCCTTTTGCAGGTATTCAGCAGGTAGCTGGTCAGCTGAGGGGGTAGTAGGTTTTAGTTTACTTAAGAGGTTGCAGGTGAGGGAACTTGGGACAGGTTGCAGGTTTAGAGTTGGGAGAGAGTTAGTAGTATTGGTTGGAAGGGCAGAGCTATAGGCTGTTGGTTGATTAACAAGTGTTTGGATGGTCTCAGTGAAGAAGGTATTAAAAGCATTAGCAGTTTACTTTGGATTGTTGGAATTTGATCCTATAGGGGGTGGTATTGCGGATTGGCCTGGTTGAAGTAGTCTGTTTATGCTAGCCCAGAACTTTTGTGGATTATTTTGGTTGGTCTGTTGGAGGTGGAAGTAAAAGTTTTTTTTATCTTCGAGTATAGCTTTTTTAGTCTCATTTCTTTTTTGCCTGAATTGTTGTTGGTCTATGGGGTTTTTAGTTGTTCTCCATAGTGCCCAAACTTTATCTCTCTGTTGAATTTTCTGCCTGGTTTTCTTTGTAAGCCATGGGGTGGGTTTAGATTTAATTTTGATGGAAAGCTTTGGTGCATGGTGGTTAAGGATTGTTAAGAATTTTGAGTTAAAGCAGTTTGTTGCTTTGTCAAGTGGGAGGTATTTTATAGGTGACCAATCACATTCTTTTAGTTCAGCTTGGAAGTTATTGAGGTTAAAGTTTCTGTTGCTTCTTATTGTTTTATATATTGTTGGGTCGTGTGAGCTCGACCTTTGCCTGATTATGTAAGTGAGAGAACGGTCACTTACATCATCAGGGAGGGCCCCTACATTATAGAGTTGTTGGTGATTATTTATTAGAATCCAGTCTAGGATGGATTCTTTATTATTGGGTTTATTAATACTGGTTGGGGAGTTAATTGTTTGTGAGAAGCCATTAAGGTTAATATGGGAGGTTGGTGATTCAGTGGAGCAGTCCTTCCAGTCTATATTAAAGTCTCCAAGAATTATTCTCTTGGGGAATTTTTGTTGAGAGTTCAGCAAGGATACCTTCCAGAGTGGTGATGTTGTTACCAGGGGGCAAGTAGATACATATTATATTTAGGGATTTGCTGGGATTAAGTTGACGTTTGGTGCTCATGATTTCCGCATTGTTTTCAGAAGAGGAACCAAGATCTAGTATAGATATTTGTAGCCCTTCTTTATAGAGGATAGCAACACCCCCTCCTTTTTTTACTTTGCGGTCTTGTCTCAAGATGTTGTACCCAGATGGAATAATTTCAACATCTTGTGTAGTGGGTTTCAGCCATGTTTCTGTTAAACAAAGTATATCAAAGGAATGAACATCCAGGAGAGCATGGAGGTGGGCAATTTTATTATTTATGCTGCGAATATTGAGGTGAGCTATATAGAGTGAGTTGGGAGATTCAGATGGGATATTTGGGGTATCAGGAACATGAATTTGTGGTTCTGTACTTGTTTATTGCCCTGGTCCTGGGTTAGGATGAATGTCCCCATCTAGTAAGGAGCGGTTTAATAGTTTAAGGGATTGTGGAGGTTAAAGTAATGGTGAAGATTTTTTTTAGGTTTTAGATAGTTGTATTTGATATGGGTCAGTCTGTGATATTTAGCAGGTAAATAGCTAGGTAAAGATGTTATATGTATGTGTTCTGGGGAGTTAATTAGAGGTATAGTACTTGTTTGTGCATTAGGGAAGTTCAGCTGTAAATATTTTGACTGTTCATATGAGGTTAGCAGGTAGGTTGCTGTTAGAGAAAGTAGGAGAAAGACAATGATTAGGAGCCTTAGTTGGATTTGGAAAGGTTGTGTTTACATAGTGACTAATAAGCTTACTGGTGTTCTTTAAAGGGGAGGAGTTATACTAGGGGTGATTAGAGAGAGGTGTATGTAGAATGTTAACAAGATGACTATTGGGATTGGATTGGAGAGGACGAGGGTGTAGTGAAGATGTATAAGCTTAGGAGCAGTAGGGGTGGGTGGGAATTGGGGGTAGGCTAGGGGAGTGGAATGAGCCTGCAGGGCGAACGGAGCGGGTAGAGACAAGAGAGGTAAGGAGCTGAAAAGAACAATCAGTTAAAGCAGGGATTACAGTAGGTAGGTAACCCTAAATACTGGAATAAAGTTAAAAGAGTAGATAATAGAGCTATTTGGAGGGTGTGTGAGAGCTAACCATAAAAATAAATAGATGTTATGGGCTACAGTTTAATAGCAAGTCTGTGGATAAATGGTATATAGCAAAGGTGTAGTACAGGTCAGGAGAAGGCTTCAAGGCCTGGAAGGGACAAGTCCATCACCTGGTGGCCCAAATTAATTTATTGTAAGCAGGGTAAAAAAGGAGGGAGTTTAGGTTCCTAATGCAAGAAAAGGAGTAGTGGTTCAGAGTGTCTTTAAATGGTGGAAAAAGTAGATTAGACTGGTTACAGAGGGGGGAGGGAGTAAAGCTGCTGGTTTTCCTGGCTAGCACTTTATAACCACATAGATCTAATAATAAGTTATAGGCTATACTGGCCGTGATAGTTTAGACACATACTTTCATGCTCCCTTTACTGAGAAAGTACAGGGATAGGTTGCTCAACTGTGGAGACTGAAGGGAGTTTGGACAGGGTCCTTGTTCTTCAGGTTGTTAGTTTCTGTGTCCTAGAGCAGTGTACTCAGACTGGAGAGCTGGGATTGTTTAGGAAGAAAAAAGAGAGAGAGAGAAATAGTAGAAACAGGATATTTAGTTTAGTATCAAAGGCATTGTAATTAAGCAGAATATTACAAGCATATAATGACGTAGAACTGTACAATAATGTAGTTCAGGATATCAAGTTCTCAAGTCGTCTAGAAAGATGCATCACTCTTTACAAGTCTTATAATCAGTATTATAGCAAGTCATTATCAAAAGTAAGTCAGCAAAATTCTGGTTAAATCTTATTATTTTAACTAAGCTAAGAACAAGACTATAGGAAGCTACAAGGTATATATCCAGTTAGGTAACAATGATAGCTGTAAAGTTATCATTAGTGCTAACACTATAGAGCAATAACTATAACTATAGCTTAACTATATCTTACATTAATAAGGTAGTTCACGCTTTTTATTAACAGCTCGTATATATAAATAAATAATGCAGATAGCAACTATATATGTAAGCCTATATGTGCTTAATGAACATAAGTATTGTAAAAGCATAGCATGGTTAAATAAGCATATACAATTATTCCTGTATGAATGCTATCTGCCAGAACATTTACAATTGTTACAGCACTCCCAATGTTTTTAATCATAGACCTGAAACAATAACCTTAGGTGGACATTGCAGGAAGTAGATTTCTCTAACTTAATGTAGGGACCTTGGACGTAGTAAATATGTGGGAGCGTTAAGAAAAGTAAAGACTCAAGCATTAAAAATACTACATTAAATGACCACGCATATGGGGCATTTGATTTAAGGTGGTGCAGCTTTTACATCAATGTTTAAGACTTAAGAACACCCTTCAAGTAGTGTACTGTAAAAACGAATTCACTTAGTAATACTTAAAGTCAGTATGTCTAATGGTACACTAATTCATTGAGGATGAACCTGAATTCTAATGTAGAAGCTGTAGGTGTGGATATTTAGCTAAGGCAAAGCTCAAGTTTAGAGTTAGCCTCTCCGTTCATGATTTCTTTTATTGTAATCTATATTGGCTAGTTGCGGTGCAGTCCTAGCATTCTCACATATACCTCTTATCCTTGCTGAAATTTAAAAATGCTACTTGTGTAAAAATCAGCCACGTTCTACGTTTCACATTAAATTAGCTAGTAGAGGTGCGGTTAGTGATTACCATAAGCACCTATTACTCTAGATGCAATCTTAAATGCAGGCAAGTACGTCTCCTCATTTATTTCTTAGTCTGCTTTTAAACTATATTGGCTAGAGTATTCCATTATGGCTTTCTGGACACTCCACTAATCTGTGGTGAAGATGTAAGCAAGAGCCAAATTATGACTTCGCACTGCCTGTAACTACCTTACACTCATGCACTTCTTCCTTTTTTGATATCTCCAGCAGTCACCAAAGAGTATTTTTAACAATATTCCCCAGACACTTCATACTGTCGATGAACTGATGGTTTGACAAGTTGATGTTAACCTCTCTCTCTCTCTATATATATATATATATATATATATATATATATATATATATGTATCTTTGAGCGCTGTTTTGTTGAACAGCATTCACCAACTCACATTTGGTCAAATGCATTTTGAGATTAACATTCAGCTTGGAAATGGAGATTCTACTTTTTTGTGTGATCTCAGAGATCGTATGGGTGTGGGGACATTTTCTTTTTTTGTTTTTATATTTTGAACCAATGTTGGTTTGATGCTTTTTTTGTTTTGTTTTTTATTCAATGTTTATAGTTTGATCTAACAAACCAGATCCTATATTCAGATAGATAAATAGGTACAGTTTGCATATTACACAGCACTACTATCAAATCTTAGCACAAACCTAATCTAGTGTCCGCAGACTACCCAAGGAGACCTCTGTATAACCCAGTGCATGACCTACAGTAACCCACCCGTATACAGGTCTGGACAACATAGATATGCAGTTTCCAAATGTCTCAATAGTCAGCTCAGTAGATATGGACATCATGAGACAATGTGGCAATTGTCTCCTGTTCATAGACCATCATTTAATCCTTAAAAAACAAACACAGTATGTGAGAGATATACATACACAATTTAACTGGAGGCACAAATTTCACATACAAACAAGGCTGTCAAGAAGACACACACTACATCCACTACACAGTGTCCACCATACACAGACCAGCTATTTCTGAGGCACTAAAAAGCAATCTTCTCAAATCTCAAAAATCTCCTAAGCCTATAAATGGCAACACCTATCCTCAGCAATCTTTAAAGCACTCACTAAAAGCAACACTAAACACCACACATATGCCTACACCCAGTAGAACCCCAAGAGCAAAACTCATAAGGCAAGCCAAGCCAACACATTACCAAGGACTCTTGTCATAGTGGACTCCATTGTACGACACACAGATATCCCATTCACAAGACTGGACAAGGAGAAGAAAATGATTAGTGGCTTATCTGAAGTCAGGATTCACCAAGTTACACACACACGTCACTATACCACAGGTACCAGTGACATAAGATGTACTTCTCTCTTCTCTGGACTATATGAAAAGAGACATTGTTTATCTCTCTGAATATGTGTCTTAGGCAGTTATGTGCCTTGCATTGAACAACATTCTACCTTCTCCAGGGATGATGCCACAGTATGAACAAAATATAACTGACTTCAATAACTGGCTTAGTTTCTAGTTACTTTTCAGGGGGATTCAATATTTTTCAGCATAGGAGGACATGGTTGATAGACCACATAGCTTTGCAAAGGATGGTCTGCAGCTGTCTCCACTATGCTTCCGAATTCTGGCTAAAATTTTAACCACTCCCTTACAGCACTTTTTAGGCAATGGCAAACTGACAAACCTAACAACATGGCAAATAATACCCAAAGAAACCTAAAGTGATATTGTTCATTGTGAGGACTCTAAACAAGAAACTCCACACCCTACAATCTCTCCTCACTCTGGAGAAAATAGACATCTGTACCATTATCAAGACATATTTGAAATCCACAGAAGGTACTCATGCAGCATAAAGCTTCAATGCTTTCCACATATTTAGACCATCAGCTGCACAGACAGGGACAAAAGGTGATAAAGTATCAATCTATATCAGGAGCAAGCATAACTCTAAGTTGATTAAACAGGACACTGCCCTGGAATTTATCCACATGCACATCACCATAGACAAAGTCCCATATCATATCCTAGCAAGCTATAGATCACCCTGTATGTCCCTAGAATCTGACAGCTCATACCTAGATCTACTGGAAGCATAAACCAAATACCCTATTCATGGGAGACTTTAACTACCCCTCTATAGACTGGAATATATAAAGCACCTCCCATTTGACAGCATAAAGATTCCTGGACTTTATTAACACAAGTACCCTTGACCAGATATTGCTCACACCCACCATAAGTTCAAACATACAGGACCTGGTGCTCACCAGTATGGGAAAGCATTGCATTCCCCTCCCCCCAGTGTCATGTCTTCACTGAGTAAGGTTGGACCACAAAGCTGTCTCTTTCAAAATAAATATCATCTTAGTATACCCAGTAAACTCTGTAACAGTTAGGAACTATTCCAAAGCAAAGTGCACCCATTTAAGTAATAGTTTTTCAAAATCCAATGCCTCTTCCAACCCTGAGTTCAAAGTAACCTATGTGGAATAGTTCTCAGAGATGCTGTACAACCATGCAAATGATTGTATAGAGACTGCTACACATACTAGAAGTAAGCCTCAACAAATTTAAACAAACAATGCTGTTGAAATCCTAACATTAATAGGACATTTAACAAAAGAAAAAAGTCATGGCTAAAATCAGAAACAGCAACTCACAAATGATAGGAACTCTCCAATTAAGCTAAACAGACTAGGATAACTAGGATGACTAATTAAGTCCATTAAGGCCAATTACAAGGTCAATATAGCTTCACAGGCTAACGTCAGCCATAAAGCCTTCTATACCTACTGTATGTTTGAAACCTCAAACGCAGCACATAGCAGTGTGCCAACCTGGTTGTCAGTGGTGCCAGCTTCAATGAGCAGTGCAACATAGCAGATCTGCTGGCTGACAAATTCAGCTCAAACTTCACCCCCGCACTCTCCTGTGAAATAACAACTAGCATAACTCTCCCAACTATTAACATGGGGAAAAATCCTGGCAGTGCTCATTGGTATGGGCCAAAAACACAGCCTCATTGGGCCAAGATAATATCCTGGGATGTCTCCTAAATAGTTTAAAACATAACCTATCAGGGTCAGTTGAGTTACTTTTCAACTTTAGCCTCAAAACAGGCTTTATACCACAAGAATGAAGGACTGGAACAGTTCACAATGGTGGACCATCAACCGATTCCAGAAACTACAGACCTATTGGTCTGACTAGTCCAATATGCAAAGCCATAGAATGAATTATCATGGAAATGATAAATAAAAACATAGGCAACCTTCAGATACTGGACCCAACTCAGTCTAGCTTTGTCAAGGGAAGGTCATGCATACTAAACCTGGTGGACTTCTTTGAGAAGGTCATCAAGGCAATGGTTGAGAGGAACACAGTGCATACCACCCACCTGGACCTCTCTAAGGCATTTGATACAATGTCCCACTAGGGTATAGTTGACAAACTAACAAACTGGGAATAAACCCCTACATAATTTGTTGGACTGCCAGCTGTCTCACAGGCAGGACAGAGGAAGCTAGGACTGATGAAGCCACCTCCACTAAAAGACAGTCACTTGTGGGGTACCTTATGTCTCTGTGGTGGGACCTTTCCTATTTGGGATCTACTTTGTGGAGGTAAAGGCTAATGTAAATGGCCTTTGACTGACCAAGTTTGTAAATGACTGCAAATTAGGAGCTATCTTAGATTGCCCTCATGACAAGAGGGTCTACCACAGACAAATGACTGGTGCCAAAGTTATGGACTAAAACTCAATGGCAAGAAATGCATTATAATACCTTTTGGGAAGACTGCCACCCAGACTAATTACTTAATCGATAAGACACCCCTAAGAGTTGACCCAAGAGTTGACCCAGTAGTCAAGGATCTGGGAACATATGTAGCCAGTAATCTGACCTTTGACAATCATATGGTCAAGGTAGTAAGAAAATAATTCTATGTCACCCAACTTATAAATAAGAACATAGCATCTAGAGCAAAGGACGTCATAGTGCCACTTTATTTGGCCCTTATTAGAGCCATCATTAAGTATAATGCTCCCTTCGGCATGTACCTGACCAGACATATGCAACAGCTGGAACACCCTTAAAGCTTCTTAACCAGGAGAATCCAAGTTATAATCACATTGTCCAATATAGATTGCCTTAAAGCCCTCTCTCTCTACTCTGTTTCCCACAGGTTACTGGAAGGTGATCTATGCCTGCTATACTAGGCCTCCTCAGATCCAGCTCTGATGGAACTTTTGCACTTCCACAAAATGAACAGTATCAGAATCACTAGATCCAAGGATTTAAATTTAGCTTGTGATATAAGTAAGACTTGTTGATAAGACAGATATGTGTCTCAGAGGATCCCTATACTCTGAAACTTGCCCCCATCCATGTGAAGTTGAGTCTATCCCTACCATATTAAGAGTAACCTTGACCAATGGATGGGAAATCAGAAATTCACCCTGGTTCTGGCCTCCGTGCCACTGATAGACAGGGGCAGACAATAATGCCCAAGCTAACATGCCCCACCTACCACGTAATCTCTATAGACTTCATAACTAACATACCACCTCCTATTAAATGTCCATGGTACGTAGGGAAACAATTGGATTGGATTGCATTGCTAGGCTTTAAAGTCACTGGTGGTTGTTAGCCTGATATATGCCTATGAACCTAGCAACCTGTATAGCTATACCTATGTCTATATATATATAGACACATATCTATATATAGATATAGATTGCTTTCTCTCTCTCTCTCTCTGTATATATATATATATATATATATATATATATATATATATATATCCATCAACCAAACGTCCAGCACAGAATAATGTATTACAATACATCTACTGTAAATCGACCGTTAATGTAAATAATCCAACAAGCAGAAATTTTCACAGCAGCAATGGCATTTTAATTTCAAATTCTAGATCAAATAATCTAGATTAAATAAAAGGAAGTACCGGTCGAGCAATACAGGCTCATTTTGCCCTCTGGCGTCATCAGTGCTATACAGGAATACACCTCTCTTTCACTTTAAAACATCTTGATTTAAAGCAACAGCATCAATTACTAAACAAGTTAATGTTATCCAAAAAAGTCAAACCTCCGATGAACGAAAAAGAAACCAAAAACTCACTGGTTGGATTCAAGACGCTCTCCACAAGATGCTGGAATATTTTTCCTTTTATTTACTGATAGACTTAAGTGAGTCATGACCACCCCTTCCATCACTGACCTTTTGGTCAATGGCCCTGAATTTAAACTCGTGTCCTGGGTGTTCGTTAACGTGCCTTGCCAAAGCGTTGGACAGTTTATTACACCTAATGCTGTATAGGTGTTCGTAGATCCTCTCGTTTAACCTTCTGTCCGTCTTCCCTATATAGAAGACCGGGCAGTGACAACACTTGGCTAAGTACACTACCTGTTTACTGTTGCAATTGAGTTTATAGTTTGTTTTAAACTTCCACTCACCTATTTCAAAATTATAGCCTTCATCAATAAACTTACAGTACTTGCACATGTTACATTTAGTCATACCTTTCCTAGTTGAAAATCCCTGTTTACTACTCTCGAGGAGTTCTTTCAAGTTGCTGCCCCTTTTGTATACTATCTTTGGTTTAATTGGGAGTTTGTGTCTCAATTCATCATCATTAGCCAGGAAGTCCCAATTTTTTAGAATGATATTAAAGATAGCGTTGGAATCTAGGTTGAATGTGCAAGTAAAACTAGCCATGTAGTTCACCTCATTCCTTTCTCTCCCTTCATTAACCACTGTAACACTCTGGGTCGAACACCTCTCATTTAACAGTGGTACATATACCTTCAAGGTTCTTTTTGTTTTAACTTCCTCGAAAATCTCAGTGAGGAAGTCATGAGGGTAACCCCTCCTCGAAAAGAACTGAAATAAGGTTTCACATTCACTAACAAATTCCTCATCATACGTTATCATTCTAGCTGCCCTTACTAACTGACCTTTTACAACAGATTTCTTTTGATGTTTAGGGTGGCAGCTAGAAAATGGAGGAAGGAATTAGAGTATGTCGCCTTCGATGTATCTTAGATACCCAGGTTTTCTTATTATAATCTTTCCTAAGGTCGACATCTAAATAGTCTATTCTATCCTTATTGAAGTGAAATGTGAAGGAAATGAAGTCCGTAGAATTATTGAGGTACCTAATGAACTCTTCGATCTCAGTGTTTGTTCCATCAAACATCACAAACATATCGTCTAGGAATCGAGTGTAGAAGAGGAGCTTTGAATTGTGGTCTCCTTCATTTAGTAAATAGGATCTCTCCCAAGATGCCATGACTAAATTAGCTATGCTCCCCCCACATGGGGAACCCATGGCTATCCCAATTTTTTGATGGTATAATTCCTTCTCAAATTTGATAAAATTGTATGACAGGACCACATCAATTAACTCTCCTACCAATTGACTTTCTTCACTAGTTGCTCCCAGTGACCTTAACATAGCTGGTACCCAATCTACTGCTATATTGTGGGGAATAGAAGAGTAAAGGTCTTTCACGTCGATAGTTACAAAGAAGCAATTAGGGTGGAACCCCAAAGAATTAATAGAACTTAAAAAAGACCAGGAGTCTTTAGTGATTTGCTTTTCCATTACCACATATTTCTGTAAAATACTATCCAAAACCTTGGCACAGGTATATGTGATACTGTTTCTCCCGTCCACCAAGGGTCTCATTGGTGGATCGTTAATGTTCTTATGGATTTTGGGGATTCCAAACAATAAAGGTGTTCTAGGTGTGATTTGTTGCATGTAATTATATGTTTCTCTATCAATACGTGCTTCAATGTATAACTCTTCTATGAAGCTTTTAATTCTGTTATGTGCTGTATTCATCTCACTGATGGATGATTTCGAATAAGCTTCACCATTAAGAATTTGGTACATTCTTGCACTGTAGTCTTCACTAGTCATGATGGTAATGCCACCCCTTGTCCGGCTTCATTAAGCGGACAGGGGCCTCCCTAAGGAACTGTAATTCAGTTCTTTCTTCCGTTGATATGTTGTGGTTAATGTAACCATGTTTTGGATTTTGTCTCTTCAAGTTCCTCAAATCTAGTTCCATTGCTCTCTCAAAGATTACCAGCGTGGGGTGTAATGGAGGTTAAAACGCTGGATACATAAAATTGAGACTTCCTGTTTAAATCGTTGCCCATAAGGTGCAGCAAGTTGAGTTTCCTCGTGAACAGTTTCAAGTCTATTAAAGTACTAGCCAGGTCAAAGTGGCAGGAAGGTACAAAGTATGTCCTCTGGATAAAAGATCGACCGTCTCACTACTAATGTTGTAGTGGGTGTAATTAAACACCTTAAAGTCACCACTCTTGTTCAATAGTATCCTACAACCCTGGTTAAAAGGTTCCAGGGGGTCCTCATTTTGTATTGAAGTTACCACGTCTTCCTCCTGGCCCCTCCTTTTGTTGTTGTTCTGCCACATGTGGGGAGGCTCCTGGTCGAAAATTTTCACCCTGGTTGTTACTGTTCATGTTGGCCCCATTGTTGTTATTAGTACCTATGTTGTTGTTTTGTTTTATTATTATTTTATTTTTATTTTGATTTTGGTTCACTATCCTTTCACTTCTCCTGGTCTCAGCTCTAGTATCTTGACTGTTGAGCTCCATGTCTTCATCCCATTGGTCCCCATTTTGATACCTTTGTTCTCCTCCAGAACACCAGCTGACATCTATATTTGCCCCTGGGTCCCCGTGATTAAGGCCTTACTGTTGGTATACACAGGTGGTTTTGGGTATGCTTTACCAAGTCTATAATCATTAAGGTCTCTAGTGATTTTTGTTTTTGTTAGATTCAATCTACTCAGGTGTTCATCGATGCTCAAGAAGCACCTCTCATATTCAACTGGTATCTCCATAATTAATGTCATTTTTGATGCCATTGTCCAGTTCATCAATTTCTCTGAGTAGAACATCTATTAAAAGTTGGTATTGTTCACAAAGCAACCCTAACAGTTCCAACCCATGTCTATCAAACAGTGACAACAACGCCTTGTGGAAGGAGGAACCTTCCACTAGTCCTGCAGGGAATTGCCATTGTCGCAGTCCCTTTGGCACTATTTTCAATTTAATACATTCACGGAAGTAAGCAACCTCCAGTTGCAACTTCCGTACTTTAAAAAAGTTTGTTGTCAAAAATAGTCAGCCTAGTTGTTAAGTCATGGCTTACCTCCTCACGGTCTGCCAAGTGAGGTAACGCCCGTTGTTAAAACGAATTCTCTGTGTACCCATACATCCAGAGCTGGAGTCGCCCGATGTTTCTATGGGCTTGAATGGCTCGGACCCTTGGTGTCCAGTTCCTGTTGTTTCACCAATACCACGGTCGTGTTGCTGTTCATCCAGGCACTGCTCGCTTCTGTTGTTACTTCCTGTTGGCCCCATTGTTGTTATTAGTACCTATGTTGTTGTTTTGTTTTATTATTATTTTATTTTGATTTTGGTTCACTATCCTTTCACTTCTCCTGGTCTCAGCTTGATCGTTGAGCTCCATGTTCATCCCATTGGTCCCCATTTTACCTTTCTCCTCCAGAACACCAGCGACATCTATATTTGCCCTGTTTTGCGATTAAGGCACACAGGTGGTTTGGTATGCACAAGTCTAATCATTGGTCTCTAGTGATTTTTTTTTTTTGTTAGATTCAATCAGGTGTTCATCGATGCTGCACCTCTCATGAACTGGTATCTCCATAATTAATGTCATTTTTGATGCCATTGTCCAGTTCATCAATTTCTCTGTAGAACATCTATTAAAGTTGGTATTGTTCACCTTAACCCATGTCTATCAAACAGTGACAACGCCTTGTGGAAGGATACGCAGTGATTAACGCAGTCTTTGGCACTATTTTCAATTTAATACATTCACGAAGTAAGCAACCTCCGTTGCAACTTCCGTGAAAAGTTGTTGTCAAAATAGTCAGCCTAGTTGTCATGGCCACTCACGGTCTGCCAAGCCGCGAGGTGTCGCCTTCTCCAAACGGCTTCGTACCACATCCAGAGAATGAGCTCCGGACCCTTGGTGTCCAGTTCCTGTTGTTTCACCAATACGGTCGTGTTGCTTCAAGGCACTGCCGCTTCTGTTGTTACTTCCTGTTGTAGTGGTACTACGCCGACAGGGTTGATTGTTGTTATTAGTACCTATGTTTATTTGTTTTGTTTTTATTATTGTATTATTTTTATTTTGATTTTAGTTCACTTTATCCTTTTCCAAAGCTTCTCCTGGTCTCAGCTCTAGTTATCTTGACTGTTGGGCTCCATCATCTTCATCCACATTTAGTCCCCATTTTGATACCTTGTTTCTCCTCCAGAACACCATGACATCTATATTTGCCCTGGGTCCCCGTGATTAAAGGCCTTGCCACTGTTGGTATAGCACACAGGTGGTTTGGGTATGCTTTACCAAGTCTATAATCATTAAGGTCTCTAGTGATTTTTTTTGTTTTGTTAGATTCAATCTACTCAGGTGTTCATCGATGCTCAAGAAGCACCTCTCATATTAGAGACTGGTATCTCCCATAATTAATGTCATTTTGATTGCCATTGTCCAGTTCATCAATTTCTCCTGAGTAGAACATCTATTAAAAGTTGGTATTGTTCACAAAGCAACCCTAACAGTTCCAACCCATGTCTATCAAACAGTGACAATATAGCGCCTTGTGGAAGGAGGAACCTTCCACTAGTCCTGCAGGAATTGCCATTGTCGCAGTCCCTTTGGCACTATTTTCAATTTAATACATTCAAGATGTAAGCAACCTCCAGTTGCAACTTCCGTGCTAAAAGTTTGTTGTCAAAATAGTCAGCCTAGTTGTTAAGTCATGGCTTACCTCCTCACGGTCTGCCAAGTGAAATAGCGCTCCTCCGTTGTTAAAAGCAATTCTCTGTGTACCCATACATCCAGAGCTGGAGTCGCCCCGATGTTTCTATGGGCAGATAGCTCCGGACCCTTGGTGTCAGTTCCTGTTGTTTCACCAATACGGTCGTGTTGCTGTTCATCCAGGCACTGCTCGCTTCTGTTGTTACTTCCTGTTGTAGTGGTACTACCTCGGTTGACAGGAACTACTCCTAACTCCACTGTTCTGTATTCTCTACGTACCCGTGTGGTACTTCCACAGGTCCTGTTCTCTCTCTCTTGTAATTCTTAGGTAGAGCGGGTTGTGGCGCTGACCTGCTCACGACAACGGTCCACTTTCTGGGTTAAAAGCTCAATGGGCATAGTGAGGTTCCCTCATTCTCTTGAGAGTTACCGATGTTCACTGGAGAGCTTCCTGGTTCCATTGGCTGAAAGACCAACCTCCGATGAGCGAAAAAGAAACCAAAAACTCACTGGTTTGGATTCAAGGCGCTCTCCACAAGATGCTGGAATATTTTTCCTTTTATTTACTGATAGACTTAAGTGGAGTCATGACCACCCCTTCCATCACTGACCTGTTGGTCAATGGCCTAATTTAAACTTCGTGTCCTGGGTGTTGGATTAGCGTGCCTTGCCAAAGCGTTGGACAGTTTATTACACCTAATGCTGTATAGGTGTTCGTAGATCCTCTCGTTTAACCTTCTGTCCGTCTTCCCTATATAGAAGACCGGGCAGTGACAACTTACCTGGCTAAGTACACTACCTGTTTACTGTTGCAATTGAGTTTATAGTTTGTTTAAACTTCCACTCACCTATTTCAAAATTACAGCCTTCATCAATAAACTTACAGTACTTGCACATGTTACATTTAGTCATACCTTTCCTAGTTGAAAATCCCTGTTTACTACTCTGAGGAGTTCTTTCAAGTTGCTGCCCCTTTTGTATACTATCTTTGGTTTTAATTGGGGTTTGTGTCTCAATTCATCATCATTAGCCAGGAAGTCCCAATTTTTAGAATGATATTAAAGATAAGCGTTGGAATCTAGGTTGAATGTGCAAGTAAAACTAGCCATGTAGTTCACCTCATTCCTTTCTCTCCCTTCATTAACCACTGTAACACTCTGGGTGAACACCTCTCATTTTAACAGTGGTACATATACCTTCAAGGTTCTTTTGTTTTAACTTCCTCGAAAATCTCAGTGAGGAAGTCATGAGGGTAACCCTCCTCGAAAAGAACTGAAATAAGGTTTCACATTCACTAACAAATTCCTCATCATCGTTATCATTCTAGCTGCCCTTACTAACTGACCTTTTACAACAGATTTCTTTTTTGATGTTTTAGGGTGGCAGCTAGAAAAATGGAGGAAGGAATTAGAGTATGTAAGCCTTCGATGTATCTTAGATACCCAGGTTTTCTTATTATAATCTTTCTAAGGTCGACATCTAAATAGTCTATTCTATCCTTATTGAAGTGAAATGTGAAGGAAAGGAAGTCCAGAGATTATTGTTGAGGTACCTAATGAACTCTTAGATCTCAGTGTTTGTTCCATCAAACATCACAAACATATCATCTAGGAATCGAGTGTAGAAGAGGAGCTTTGAATTGTGGTCTCCTTCATTTAGTAAATAGGATCTCTCCCAAGATGCCATGACTAAATTAGCTATGCTCCCCACATGGGAACCCATGGCTATCCCAATTTTGATGGTATAATTCCTTCTCAAATTTGATAAAATTGTATGACAGGACCACATCAATTAACTCTCCTACCAAAGGAGAGTTAATTGATGTGGTCCTGTCATACAATTTTATCAAATTTGAGAAGGAATTAAACCAAAAAAAAATTGGGATAGCCATGGGTTCCCCATGTGGGGGGAGCATAGCTAATTTAGTCATGGCATCTTGGGAGAGATCCTATTTACTAAATGAAGGAGACCACAATTCAAAGCTCCTCTTCTACACCTCATTCCTAGATGATATGTTTGTGATGTTTGATGGAACAAACACTGAGATCGAAGAGTTCATTAGGTACCTCAATAATTCACGGACTTCCTTTCCTTCACATTTCACTTCAATAAGGATAGAATAGACTATTTAGATGACCTTAGGAAAGATTATAATAAGAAAACCTGGGTATCTAAGATACATCGGAAGGCTTACATACTCTAATTCCTTCCTCCATTTTTCTAGCTGCCACCCTAAACATCAAAAGAAATCTGTTGTAAAAGGTCAGTTAGTAAGGGCAGCTAGAATGATAACGATGATGAGGAATTTGTTAGTGAATGTGAAACCTTATTTCAGTTCTTTTCGAGGAGGGTTACCCTCATGACTTCCTCACTGAGATTTTCAGGAAGTTAAAACAAAAGAACCTTGAAGGTATATGTACCACTGTTAAATGAGAGGTGTTCACCCAGAGTGTTACAGTGGTTAATGAAGGAGAAAGGAATGAGGTGAACTACATGGCTAGTTTTACTTGCACATTCAACCTAGATTCCAACGCTATCTTTAATATCATTCTAAAAATTGGGACTTCCTGGCTAATGATGATGAATTGAGACACAAACTCCCAATTAAACCAAAGATAGTATACAAAAGGGCAGCAACGAAAGAACTCCTCGAGTAGTAAACAGGATTTTCAACTAGGAAAGGTATGACTAAATGTAACATGTGCAAGTACTGTAAGTTTATTGATGAAGGCTGTAATTTTGAAATAGGTGAGTGGAAGTTTAAAACAAACTATAAACTCAATTGCAACAGTAAACAGGTAGTGTACTTAGCCAAGTGTTGTCACTGCCCGGTCTTCTATATAGGGAAGACGGACAGAAGGTTAAACGAGAGGATCTACGAACACCTATACAGCATTAGGTGTAATAAACTGTCCAACGCTTTGGCAAGGCACGTTAACGAACACCCAGGACACGAGTTTAAATTCAGGGCCATTGACCAACAGGTCAGTGATGGAAGGGGTGGTCATGACTCACTTAAGTCTATCAGTAAATAAAAGGAAAAATATTCCAGCATCTTGTGGAGAGCGTCTTGAATCCAACCAGTGAGTTTTTGGTTTCTTTTTCGTTCATCGGAGGTTGGTCTTTTGTGCCGAATGGAACCAGGAAGCTCTCCAGTGAACATCGGTAACTCTCAAGAGAATGAGGGGAACCTCACTATGCTCATTGAGCTTTTAACCCAGAAAGTGGACCGGTTGTCGCAGCAGGTCAGCGCTACAACCCGCTTCCACGAAGAATTACAAGAGAGAGAGAACAGGACCTGTGGAAGTATCACGGGTACGCAGAGAATACAGAACAGTGGAGTTAGGAGTAGTTCCTGTCAACCGGGAGGTAGTACCACTACAACAGGAAGTAACAACAGAAGCGAGCAGTGCCTGGATGAACAGCAACACGACCGTGGTATTGGTGAAACAACAGGAACTGGACACCAAGGGTCCGGAGCCATTCAAGCCCATAGAAACATCGGGGCGACTCCAGCTCTGGATGTATGGGTACACAGAGAATTGCTTTTAACAACGGAGGAGCGTTACCTCACTTGGCAGACCGTGAGGAGGTAAGCCATGACTTAACAACTAGGCTGACTATTTTTGACAACAAACTTTTTAAAGTACGGAAGTTGCAACTGGAGGTTGCTTACTTCCGTGAATGTATTAAATTGAAAATAGTGCCAAAGGGACTGCGACAATGGCAATTCCCTGCAGGACTAGTGGAAGGTTCCTCCTTCCACAAGGCGTTGTTGTCACTGTTTGATAGACATGGGTTGGAACTGTTAGGGTTGCTTTGTGAACAATACCAACTTTTAATAGATGTTCTACTCAGAGAAATTGATGAACTGGACAATGGCATCAAAAATGACATTAATTATGGGAGATACCAGTTCGAATATGAGAGGTGCTTCTTGAGCATCGATGAACACCTGAGTAGATTGAATCTAACAAAAAACAGAAAAATCACTAGAGACCTTAATGATTATAGACTTGGTAAAGCATACCCAAAATCACCTGTGTATACCAACAGTAAGGCCTTAATCACGGGGACCCAGGGGCAAATATAGATGTCGCTGGTGTTCTGGAGGGAGAACAAAGGTATCAAAATGGGGACCAATGGGATGAAGACATGGAGCTCAACAGTCAAGATACTAGAGCTGAGACCAGGAGAAGTGAAAGGATAGCGAACCAAAATCAAAATAAATATAATAATAAAACAAAACAACAACATAGGTACTAATAACAACAATGGGGCCAACATGAACAGTAACAACCAGGGTGAAAATTTTCGACCAGGAGCCTCCCACATTCGTGGGCAGAACAACAACAAAAGGAGGGGCCAGGAGGAAGAGGTGGTAATTCCAACACAAAATGAGGACCCCGAACTTTTGACCAGGGCTGTAGGATACTATTGAATAAGAGTGGTGACTTTAAGGTGTTCAACTACACCCACTACAACATTAGTAGTGAGGCGGTCGATCTTTTATCCAGAGGACATACTTTTGTACCTTCCTGCCACTTTGACCTGGCTAGTACTTTAATAGACTTGAAACTGTTCACGAGGAAACTCAACTTGCTGCACCTTATGGGCAACGATTTAAACAGGAAGTCTCAATTTTATGTATCCAGCGTTTTAACCCTCCATTACACCCCACACTGGTAATCTTTGAGAGAGCAATGGAACTAGATTTGAGGAACTTGAAGAGACAAAATCCAAAACATGGTTACATTAACCACAACATATCAACGGAAGAAAGAACTGAATTACAGTTCCTTAGGAGGCCCCTGTCCGCTTAATGAAGCCGGACAAGGGGTGGCATTACCATCATGACTAGTGAAGACTACAGTGCAAGAATGTACCAAATTCTTAATGGTGAAGCTTATTCAAATCATCCATCAGTGAGATGAATACAGCACATAACAGAATTAAAAGCTTCATAGAAGAGTTATACATTGAAGCACGTATTGATAGAAAACATATAGTTACATGCAACAAATCACACCTAGAACACCTTTATTGTTTGGAATCCCCAAAATCCATAAGAACATTAACGATCCACCAATGAGACCCTTGGTGGACAGGAGAAACAGTATCACATATACCTGTGCCAAGGTTTTGGATAGTATTTTACAGAAATATGTGGTAATGGAAAAGCAAATCACTAAAGACTCCTGGTCTTTTTTAAGTTCTATTAATTCTTTGGGGTTCCACCCTAATTGCTTCTTTGTAACTATCGACGTGAAAGACCTTTACTCTTCTATTCCCCACAATATAGCAGTAGATTGGGTACCAGCTATGTTAAGGTCACTGGGAGCAACTAGTGAAGAAAGTCAATTGGTAGGAGAGTTAATTGATGTGGTCCTGTCATACAATTTTATCAAATTTGAGAAGGAATTATACCATCAAAAAATTGGGATAGCCATGGGTTCCCATGTGGGGAGAAGAGCTAATTTAGTCATGGCATCTTGGGAGAGATCCTATTTACTAAATGAAGGAGACCACAATTCAAAGCTCCTCTTCTACACTCGATTCCTAGACGATATGTTTGTGATGTTTGATGGAACAAACACTGAGATCGAAGAGTTCATTAGGTACCTCAATAATTCTGGACTTCATTTCCTTCACATTTCACTTCAATAAGGATAGAATAGACTATTTAGATGTCGACCTTAGGAAAGATTATAATAAGAAAACCTGGGTATCTAAGATACATCGAAGGCGACATACTCTAATTCCTTCCTCCATTTTTCTAGCTGCCACCCTAAACATCAAAAGAAATCTGTTGTAAAAGGTCAGTTAGTAAGGGCAGCTAGAATGATAACGATGATGAGGAATTTGTTAGTGAATGTGAAACCTTATTTCAGTTCTTTTCGAGGAGGGTTACCCTCATGACTTCCTCACTGAGATTTTCGAGGAAGTTAAAACAAAAAGAACCTTGAAGGTATATGTACCACTGTTAAATGAGAGGTGTTCACCCAGAGTGTTACAGTGGTTAATGAAGGAGAGAAAGGAATGAGGTGAACTACATGGCTAGTTTTACTTGCACATTCAACCTAGATTCCAACGCTATCTTTAATATCATTCTAAAAATTGGGACTTCCTGCCTAATGATGATGAACTGACACACAAACTCCCAATTAAACCAAAGATAGTATACAAAAGGGCCAGCAACCTGAAAGAACTCCTCGAGAGTAGTAAACAGGGATTTTCAACTAGGAAAGGTATGACTAAATGTAACATGTGCAAGTACTGTAAGTTTATTGATGAAGGCTATAATTTTGAAATAGGTGAGTGGAAGTTTAAAACAAACTATAAACTCAATTGCAACAGTAAACAGGTAGTGTACTTAGCCAAGTGTTGTCACTGCCCGGTCTTCTATATAGGGAAGATGGACAGAAGGTTAAACGAGAGGATCTACGAACACCTATACAGCATTAGGTGTAATAAACTGTCCAACACTTTGGCAAGGCACGTTAACGAACACCCAGGACACGAGTTTAAATTCAGGGCCATTGACCAACAGGTCAGTGATGGAAGGGGTGGTCATGACTCACTTAAGTCTATCAGTAAATAAAAGGAAAAATATTCCAGCATCTTGTGGAGAGCGTCTTGAATCCAACCAGTGAGTTTTTGTTATCCAAAAAAGTGACTGTCCACCTAAAAATGAATATATATATATATATATATATATATATATATATATATATATATATATATACATCAATAATGTGCATATATACAAGTTCAAATATATTTTTTCATACAAAACTTTCCTATATGCGTCTACACATTATAATTAGTTATCATACTTCAATCAGTCATGATATATCCCCTGGTTTGTACCTTGCACCTAAGTTGATGATCCATAACCTCTCCTTTTGGTCTAATATTTGATTTTTACACAAATCAAACATACCCCTACTCCTAACAGAATCCAATCCAATAAAAATAAAATGTGCAGAAGCATGTTTGAGTTTATGTTTTTATAGTGCACTATTAGGGTGCTTGCAGTTAATGTCACTAAGGTGACTTGCTATCCTGTTTTTAAATGCCCTAGAAGTCTGCCCTACATAAAATGCCCCACACTGGCAAACAGCCATATAAACTACCCATTCTGTACCACGTGGAATTAAATGTCTGATATCAAAAACCTTAGGGGTATTAATTGAGGTAAAAGACTTGGTCTTAGAGACCACCTTACAATAAACACAACTGCCACAGTTAATGCAACCAGCAGTAAAAGTCCCACTGGTATCATACTTAACTGAACCCTATCTTTTAATCCAAGCTAAACATTCTCCAATATACTTACATCCTTGGTAACTAAAAGAATGAGGCATTGATCACAAAACTCATCCGTTTTGAGTAAATACCAATATTTGTCAATAACCTCCTTAATTTTAAACATATTTGTATCATAAGTGGTCATAAACCAAAACATCAATGTTCCATGAGTCAACACATTACTCTCACTCTTATTGGCCAGCAGATCATCCCTCTTAGTATTTATGGCCATATTTTTTGCTGATTCAACCTAGGGCACGTCATACCCTCTCTTAGTAAATATATCTGCCATTTTGTTGGCTTCCCTTCTACAACCATCCTCATCACTACATATGTGTCTCAATTGCAAAAACTGTGCCTTAGGTATATTAGTTACTATATGTCTTGGGTGACAACTGCTAACCTCTAATAATGCATTCTTAGTAAATGGCTTTCTTAGTAAATGGCTTAGTAAATGGCTTTCTTAGTAAATGGCTTTCTATAAAGGTTTGTTACCATTGTACCATCTAAAGTTTTTGTTCATGGGTTCATAGGTTCATACTAGGCTATCTGCCCGAGGGCATTTATAAGCCTAGCCCATAGTTTTGTGGCTTACGCCACCCCTTTAGTTTGGAGAAACTATGCCCATTATTTTGCTGTGCCTCTGTCGAGCAGTGACACTGAGGTAACCCCTGGGGTGTATCTGCGATCTCCCATCCATTGGTCAAGATTCCTCTTGAACAAGGCCAGCGAGGTGCTCTGCCTCACATAAACCAGGATTTTGTTCCACAGCATAGGGAGTCTTTGGGTGATGAATCTATCCCTCCAGCATGTCCTATTAATAACCGTGTCGAGGTTTAAGTCTCCCGCCCTTGTGGCTCTGAGGGATCTAGATTTTTTGAGATGAAGCATGTTAATCAAATCTGGGTTTGACATGGCCTTGTATGTCAGGCATAGGTGACCTCTGAGCAAGCGGTAAGCAACTGAATATAACTGGAGTTCTTTCAGTCGGGCAGCATAAGACAGATTTTTGAGACCCTTTATCCTTTTCGTGAGGAACTTTTGTGGCCTCTCCAGCTGCTGCAAGTGTCGGGTCAGATACATTCCGAATGGGGCATTGTACTCGATCATTGGTCTGATGAGTGATAAGTATAGGGAGACTATGACTTCCCTTGATCTAGATGTGAATCCCTTCATGATAAGGTGGGCAATGTAGAAGGTCTTCCTAACTACATTAGCAATATGAGTGTCGAATGAAAGGCTACTGTCAACCTGGGTTCCCAGGTCCCTAATAACTTCTTCTGTGTTCAGGGGATTGCCACCTATATGGTAGCTAGGGGTAACCTTATTTTTCGAAGGGTATGACTATGCATTTCTTGGCATTTAACTTAAGGCCATGGCTCTGGCACCAGTTATCCGTTTCTGTGAGACCCTTCTGAAGGATATCTGTGTCGGATGTGTTTTCAACTACGGCGCCCAGTTTGCAGTCATCTGCAAACTTTGTCAGCCATAACCCTCCTGTGTTTGCTTGTACTTCAGAAAAGTAGATGCCAAACAAGAGTGGGCCCAGGACTGAGCCCTGTGGGACACCACTTGTGACAGGCTTTGAGTCTGACATGGCGCCAGCAACTCTGACCCTGTGGGTTCTGTCACTCAGCCAGTTTGCAACCCATCTTGTAATGTATGGGTTTACATTTAAGTTGATGAGTTTTTCAATGATACCCGAGTGAGGTATTGTATCGAAAGCCTTCGCCAGGTCTAGGTAGGCTGTATGGACTGCCTTTCCCTCATCAATGGCCTTGGTGACTGTTTCGAAAAAGTCAACCAAGTTTAAAAGGCATGATCTGCCTTTGACAAAGCCAAACTGGGTTGGATCCAAAGTCTGCAAATTCCCTATGTCTTTATTTATGAGATCCATTATGATCCTCTCCATGGCTTTGCAGATAAGGCTTGTCAAGCTAATGGGACGGTAATTTCCAGGGTCGGTGGAGGCACCGCCTTTGTAATATTAATATCCAAAAAAATCAATATTGGAGAACTCAAGCCTCCTTAAAATTTTCAGATCAAATTCTTTAGAGTTAAGATAAGTCACAAACTGTTGCCATTGTAATATAAATCCACAGAATCTCCCTTTCTTTAACAGGCAACAGTGATTCTTTTCACCACGACCTTGGTTCTGTGGTCAAATAACAAAGGTCCCCCCATAACATGCCTTTCCATGTCCTGCTGCTCCTTCATGTCTTTCTATTCACCGTCAGATATGCATTCACATACAAGCATTCTACCTGCCAACCCAGGCACAGGTACACTTGTTCCATCCCTCCTAAGAAAAATGTGCATTCCCTGTCTGCCTACCATTCATTTCCTTTCTAGATGTCATGTCAGTTTGATTTTGTGTTTGCTGTGTTTTATCTTTTTTAATATACAGTCATTCTGAATAACTATCCTAAGAGATGCAGAAATCATTTCAAGTCACTTTCCGACCAATCAGTGTAAACATTTTGTAGATTTTATGACAGCTGTTCTTCTATATCTTTAATGGTAAATACTTCTGGAATGATTCTAACAATATTTAACATATCATACTTGGACTTTAATTACTTTTAATGCTGTCAATGATTTTCATAGATTTTGCTATAATTCTTTAAGGTGTTTACTAAGCAGATTGTTACAGCCTGATGACGTTAAAAAATTTACAAATGGGAAATTCAGCTGGTCAGATTGAATTATACAGTTATTTAAGGTCTCCCAGACTATGCCTGCACTTATTTTTTGTTTGTAATTTCTCCTTCAGGAACAAGAAAAGTACAGTTTTGTACCTACCATAAATGTAGATGTTCGAAGATCCACATTGCTGCAGTCCTTACATATGGGGGTAGTCGGCTGTCCTCGGTCGGCCCGAATACCAAAGTATTAGGCTGACGTCGGTCATGGGCGCTTAGATCTGACATCAGAGCATCAGGGTATAAAAGCGCATGACCGACGTCATATCCTCAGTCTTTTCTTGCCCCAGATGTCAGAAGGCCCTAAAAAGAAAGGCCACAGCCCAAAAACAGGATACCTCCCAAAAACATACCCAACAACAACCATCACCCAAACCATATAACCATGTCAAACTACAGAGGGGAAGGAGGGAGGGTAAATTGGACTGCAGCAATGTGGATCTTCGAACATCTACATTTATGGTAGGTACAAAACTGTACTATGTTCTTCATCTCACATTGCTGCAGTCCTTACATATGGGTAGAATCCCAAAGCAGAGGTAAAGGGAGGATGGCAAAATCATAAAGCATTAGGGGCTGCTAAAATGCCCTGTAATATTGCAGTGGCAAATCCAGCCCTAGACTTAGAAGAAAGAGGAAGGTGGTAATGCTTGGAAAAGTATGTACTGAACTCCAAGTGGCTGCTTCCAAAATATCTTTGTAGCTACCCCTTAGAAAGGCAGTAGAAGTGGCAGTAGCTCTAGTGGAATGAGGTCTGATTCCAGCCGGAATCTCCTTACCATGATGGGAATAACAGAAAGAAATACAAAACCCAATCCATTTAGAAATAGTTTGTTTTGAAACAGGTTTTCCGAGAACCCAAAGCAAAAGAAACAAACAACTGCTGAGACTGCCTGAACCCCTTGGTTCTGCTCAAATAATAACGTAACTGCCTGTGAATATCCAAAGTATGCAAAATCTTCTCCCTTTATTTTGGGGTTTGCATAAAAAGTAGGCAAATGAATAGTTTGGTTCAAGGCCACACTAGAAACCACTTTAGGCATAAAGGAAGGATTAGTACGCAAAGATACCCTATACTTATGAAAAATCAGGAAAGGTTCCACTGCCATAAGGGCCTGTAATTCAGAAACCCTTCTTGCAGAGGTAATGGCCAACAAAAAAGCAGTCTTCCATGATAAATACTTCAACTCGGCAGTAGCTGCAGGCTCAAAGGTTGTAGAGTAAGCTTTTCCAACACAAAATTGAGATCCCAAGCAGGAGTAGGAGCTCTACGTGGGGGTCTTATGTTCTTTGCCCCTCTAAGAAATTGCTTAAACAAAGGATGTGAAAATAAAGGAGGGTCACAGTCATAGTGAGCAGAAATGGCTGCAGCATGAACCTTTATCGAGGAGAAAGACAAACCCTTGTCCAATAACTCAGTAAGATATTGAAGAGAAACACTTAAATCAGGCTTGGAAACATCAAAGTCCTTCGCTTTGCTCCAAAGAAAAATCTCCTCCATTTATCAGCGTAAACTTTCCTTGTACTAGGCCTTCTGGCCTCCAAAATAACATTCAAAACTTGTTGTGGAAGCTGAGACCCTCCAGGGTCTAAAACAGAATATGCCAGGCTGTGAGATGCAGAGACTGAATCTTGACATTGAGGAAGTGATTGCCCTCCTGAGACAAAAGATGCGGAATCAAAGGCAGAGGCCATGGGGGCTCCCGTACCAAACTCCTCAGTAGTGGATACCAGTGCTGTCGAGGCCAATCCGGTGCTATCAGAATCATGGATGGCTTGTCTATTCTGGCCTTCAGGAGTACCTTGGGAATGAGAGGCAGAGGTGGAAAGGCATAGACATGAAGATTGCTCCAACTGAATGATAGAGCATCCACCTTCCAAGCTGTGGGATGAAACATTTTTGTGCAAAACTTTGGCAACTGGTAATTTAGTGGAGAAGCGAACAGATCTATGTCTGAGTCCCCATAACACTGTCAACTTTTGAAACACATGAGGATCCAGTTTCCACTCGTGAGGATCCACAATTTGTCTGCTCAACACATCCGCTAAGGAGTTCTGTGCTCCTGGTAGAAACCTTGCTTGCAGATTGAGGTGTAAACTGAGAGCAGTCTCCCACAAAATCATCGCTTGCCTGCAAAGAGGGTACGAATGAGTTCCCCCTTGCTTGTTGATGTACCACATGACAGTAGTGTTGTCTGTTTGAATCAACATCTGTCCTGGGTGAAGTAAATCCTTGAAAGCCATCAATGCAAATTGGACTGCTAACATCTCCTTCAAGTTGATATGCAAATGTTGAAGTCTGACAGGCCACGTGTCTTGCACCCATTTTCCATTGAGGTGTGCTCCCCAAGCCTTGTCCGAGGCATCTGTCGTTAAAATCTGACTCGCCTCTGGTCGGGTCACAGAGAGTCCCTTGTTTAGGTGACATTCCTGAGCCCACCACAAAAATTCCTTCTGAATGCAAGGTATTATCCGAATGACAGTGTCTAGATCTTGGCAGTGCTGTGTCCATACATTTTTGAGATACCATTGAAGCTTCCTCATATGCAGTTTGGCATTGGGAAGCACCAGAATACAAGATGCCATGAACCCCAAGGCTTGAAGGACTGTCCTTGCAGTCAGCCTGGACTGTAGAGACATTTGATGGAAATAAAGAGAAAGGCTGCTTTGTTTGTCCGGGGTCAAAAGGCCATCTGGGAAGCTGTATTCAGTCTCACACCCAGAAAGCACATGTCCTGAGAGGGTACTAGACTGGACTTTGTTTCGTTCACAGAATACCCTAGGCATCTTAACACTACCATCACATACTGTAGATGATGCAGAAGTTCGTCTTTGTGTTGTGCAATAATCAGGCAATCGTCCAAATAAGGATAAATCTGTATTCCTCTTAACCTGAAAAAGGCTATCACTGGAGCCAGAACCTTTGTGAACACTCTGGGCGCAGTAGATAAGCCAAAGGGCAATGCAGAGAACTGATAATGTAAATTTCCAGCCGAAAACGCAGGTACCTCCTGCAACTGGGCCTGATAGGAACATGAAGATAAGCCTCTTTGAGATCCAGAGTTACCATCCAGTGATCTTTTCCCAACAGAGGTAAAAGCTGTTGTAATGTCAGCATTTTGAACTTTGGAATGTCCAGATAAGTGTTGAGGATAGATAAATCCAAAATTGGTCTCCACGTGTTCCCTTTCTTTGGCACTAGAAACAGGCGAGAATAAAATCCTAGTCCCACTTCTGACAGAGGAACTGGCTGTATAGCTCCTATTTGAAGAAGTAAAGAAATCTGCTTGTGAGCCTCTATCCTTTGCCGAGGAGGAACGTCTGGCATGCCTTTGAAAGGAGGCAATGTATGGAAATAGAACTTGCAGCCTCGGTTTATAATGTCCAATACCCATTTGTCCTGGGTGACTAAAAGCCAGTTTTGCTTGAAGAGTGCTAACTTTCCTCCCAAAGGAGCTGCCAGGGAAGAAGAATCTGGCAGCTGAAAATGCAGGTCATTGGGCCTGTTTACGAAAGGACTGGCCCCTGCCCTCACCTGCAGATTGTGCAGGTGAACTCCAAGTTCTAGGCCTGAATGTACTTTGAGCTCTGCCCCTGCCACGTCTAGATCTACCCCTAGACTGAGAATCAGAAGAAGGGTAGGTCCACCCCTTAGTAGGCCAATTTCTACTAAACTTTGGAGGTTGCACCTGCAAAAAATCTTTAACAGTCTGCATGGACTTAGCCTTGTCTTCCATTTTCTTCAAAACCAACTCCACAGGGGGACCAAACAAAACTTCAGACTGTAAAGGGGCATCCAGAATTCTAGATTTAACATGCTCGGACAAATTCTGATCCTTAAGCCAGGCGTGCCTACGAAGAAGTGAACCAATGGCAGCCACCCTAGAAGAGGCCTGTACAGCATCAAAACCACACTGCAAAGAATGCTTACCCACCTGTTCAGAGACATGTACTAAATCCTGCAATTCTTTACACTCTATGCCCTCTGCCAAAGCATCCACTTTAGATTTTAGCTGAGAAAGAAGGAAATTCTGATATTTCAACATATGAAACTGGCAATTTAAAGCCCTCATTGCTAAAGTAGAAGAGGTATATACCTTCTTACCCCATCTATCCAAAGCTCTAGCTTCCTTATCTAGAGGAACCGGATTCTTTACAACAGAAGCTCTAACACCCTTAGGCCCCTGACTAATAGTTTCTGGGTCCGCCCTAGGACTCTTATACAGATATTTATGAGCTTCAGGCACCCTGTAATACCTGTCCGGTTTAACTGGCGCAGGAGGCAAAGAATCTGGATTAAGGGAAGCCTCCGAGAAAACATCTTGAACAACATCCAAAACAGGAGGTATAGCCAAGGGTCTATGCTGTGGTAAAAATAAGAATTCCCTAAGCCTCTTCCATGAATCAGAGAAATCCTGTCCTTCCCACTTAAAATGCTCCCTCATAGAATGCAGAGTTTCTGAAAATAAAAAATCCTCTGGAGGAGAAGCAGAAGGAGTGGAATCCTCTGCATCAGAATCCGAATAAGGGGGAAAATCTTGAATATCTTCAGCAGAAGAGTCTGAGTCATCTGAGGCCTGATCCAAACTTTCCAACTCTGGCTCCACCCTGGGCCTCTTATCAGGAGGGGGCATAGAACCTCTAATTAAAGTAATCAAATCTTCTGCCATTTTAAGCATGTGCTTTTTAGGCACAGACCCTGAAGTACCTGGAGGGACACCAGAGGAAGGCAAAACAGACCTGCCCTTAGAAGAAGCCTTAGAAATAGTAGCAGAAGGCCTAACCACCTTAGGCATAGAAGGGAGAACAGTAACTTGAGAGGCCCCTTCAGCTTGACCTGACTCCTGTGAGGCCACATCCTGCAAAATCAAAGTTTCCCCCTGAGACTCAACAGAACCTTCAGCCGGATCCACCTGCTCCACTGTAGCTTCTGCAGGACCGGCGTCCGAAACGGATGAATCAACCTGTCTAGGTTTCAAGGATTTGTCTTTGCGCTTCTTCGTGGAAGCGGGCGTCGGAGGATCCGACGGCATATTATAATTACACCGCTTACCAAAGATTAACCTAGCCCAATCTAACCTTCTTTTTATAGTGCGCTTATTAAACCTAGCACAAAACCGACACCCGACTACGTCGTGGTCCGGTCCCAAACAAGGAATGCAAAGAGAGTGATAATCCCTATGCGGTATCTGTTTCCCACAAGAAATACAATTATTCACTTTTTCTGACATCCGGAATTAACTGAGGTAAGAAAAAACAAAAATATTCCCCAACGGGGTACTTAGCCCAACTTGGTTTCGGTCTGAAACTCAGAATACGAAAATTTCAGAACGCCGAACGGCACTTGCAACGCTGCTTCTGCATCGGACCATGCGGCAAAAAAGACTGAGGATATGACGTCGGTCATGCGCTTTTATACCCTGACGCTCTGATGTCAGATCTAAGCGCCCATGACCGACGTCAGCCTAATACTTTGGTATTCGGGCCGACCGAGGACAGCGGACTACCCCCATATGTAAGGACTGCAGCAATGTGAGATGAAGAACATCACTTGAGATAAGAGCTCATGCTCATATGGTTTTTCAAATGAATTAAATTATAAATGATGAAAACATAAATATATACACCATTTGAGCTCTATACTGTACAGCATTTTTGTGGAATATTCAGTATGCAATGCCTCTATTTGTACATGCCAAGCTATATACTCATATTAACTTTTGAGAGTCAGATAGTAAAATGTTAAAACTACATGCCCAATTTAGCTTGTGGGTCATTAATAAAGTATTTCGGCTTTCCCAGTTAGGGGTCACCACAGCGGTCCGCTAATGATTAGCAGTGAATTTTTATGGTGCTGAGTTGCCAGCCCGACGCCCAACCTTCAAAGAAGGCGCACCCATTCACGCATGCACCTTACCTGCTTGTCTTTAGACTCCATCTTTGTTTACAGGCAAGGGGACTGCCATTAAAAGATCATAACTTCATCAGTCACTGACCAGCATCCATAATGTTATAATCACTTTTGTTAACACTGTCAAGTCTCCACATCAGTTAATCTTAACAAGAAACTTAGAAACAACTAGAAGAACTAGAGCTAAAGGTAGGGAAGTATGAGCTAGGAAGATTATATTTTTTTATAAACACAATTTCGGTAGCACAATCTATAAATAAAGTGAGTTGGGATCACCAGGATAGCTAAATTTGGGTTCAAATCCAGACTTGGTAGAGCTGTTATAATGGTTAAGGTCTTTACTTCACAAATGCAAGCTACAGTATTTGATTCTGACTTCTGGTTATTGGCTAGGCTTGAAATAGTCTGCTGACTAATAGCCTAGTTACTTATGGTATATGCTAAACACTATATTTGAATTATTTTGTTTAAATGAACGTATCTATATTTATTAAAGGGCTACTGATACGTTAAAGAAAACCTAAGTAACATAACTGAAGTACACGATTACAAATGTGAAAAGATCACTTTTATAGACTGTACATTTCTCATATTCATCACTCATTACTAGTGAAATTTATAGCATATGATAATTTGATCTTTGTGTTCCTGAGAGGCATTCAGCCCCTGTAGCTGGAGTGGTACTTCATTCCAACTGTGCTGGCAAGGAAGCAAAAATCTGACACTTGTGTTCTTTTGTGACAGGTAGTACAAACTCAGCTGGACAAACTGTTCCTGATTAATGATCCTGTTTTTATATAGAACACATTCACTAATTAATCACTAATTGAATAACTGGAACCCTAACAAGAAATACCAGCTACTGTGACTCTTAATATTTAAACTGTCTAAAGTTTTAAGCATCTCAGAAGCTCTTTTAGCATTATTATATGAATACAGAATACAGAATATACTACTTCAAAAAACAAAAAAAAAAACTAATGCCGCGGTGGTACGTCAGTAACATTGTTACCTCACAGCAAGAGGTTCTCCTGTTCGATTCTCGGCGTGGCTTGGGAGTGCCTTCTGTGTGGAGTCTGCATGTCCTCCTCGTGGTTGGGTAGCATTCGGAAGACATGCATGCGTAAATGGGCGTGCCTTCGTTGAAGGTTGGGTATCGAGCTGGCACCTCAGCGTTTTGTAAAAATCTACTGCCAATCATTAGTGGACCGGAGATCTGCTGCAGCAACCCCTTACAGGGAAAAAGCCGAAAGACAAACAACAACTACTTAAAAAAACTGAATTTGCCTCACAATCAATTCCAGTTCAGTTTTTGCTTACGTCACTGTACTGAAACGGTCATTCTATGATTCTCATTGGCATTGTTTTATATCTGTTCATTGCAATCACTGTTTAGCATTGGCCATAATGGACCATGCAAGCCTTTTGATCCATCTGTGGTCCTACTATGGGGCTACTGGTTCTGTCCAAAAATGGTTGGCCCCTACCTTTGAAGGTATACTCAGCAGATTGCAGCTGGGAAAAGTAGTTCATTCATTCAGTCTATTCCGTTTTGTGTACTGCAGGGCTCCATTCCTGGATGCTTTAGTAATCAACATGCAAATTCTGCCACATGGAGATCTCTTTGCAGGGTGAGAGCTTTAGTTTCATTGCAATGCCAATGATATTCAGTTTTACCTGTCCTTCCTTCAGGATAGTATCTATTGTAGATTCTCACGGTAACAATATGGAATGTATCTAAGCATGCATGACAAGAAATCACCTGGAGTTTAATGTACTGAATACAATAGCCATGGCTATTTACACCATTTTAAGAGATTCTAACTGCCTTTTTTTAAAAAGCAGCCATCATTTGTGATAGTGATAAGCCAGAATTTGAAAATAAGGTGAGAAATCTAGATGTGGTACTGGATAGCAATTTAACAATTAGGGACGAACTATCTTCTATTGTCAGTCTTCATATCTCCACTTATGGAACACTTCCTGCACTAAACAACTTATCCTTCTGCAGGACACGTCTTTGGTGGTTCATGAAAAAGAGGTTATGTACCTACCATAACGTTCCATGTTAGTTGTCTTCATCTCGCCTTCTTTCTTGCTGGTTGGGACAGCGTCCTTAGCACCTACAATCCTGGGTGGCTCATTGGAACAGACTCTTCAGAACAGTGGAACCAAAGTCAGCTCTGCTCCTGGAGACCATATCTAGCTTGTAGTGAGAAATAAAGGTATGAGGATTTACCCACGTAGCAGCTGCACAGATAGAATCCATGAGCAACCTAGATTGGAAGGCTACAGAAGTGGCCAAGGCCCTAGTAGAATGACCTTTCCGTTTAATAGGTAACTCTTTGTTCCTTAATTGATAGATGAAGGTAATAGTGTGAGACAACCACCTGGATAAGGTCACCTTGGAAACTGGGAGACCTTGTTTGCCTAGAGCATAGGAAAGGAATAGTTGGTCAGACTTCCTTGTTTCCTTAGTCCTGTGCAGATAAAAACGCAATTGTCTATGAACGTCCAGTTGGTGTAATTTGTACTCTGCCTTGTTGGTGTGGTTAGAGAAAAACACAGGAAGGTCTATAGATTGGTTTAAATTATTTTCTGAGCAGACATTCGGAAGAAATGAAGGATTATTCTTCAGAGCAACCTTGCCCTTATGAAAAACCATGTATGGAGGACGAACACATAGTGCCTGAAGTTCAGAGACGCGTCTAGCTGAAGTAATAACTACCAGAAAGAGTGTCTTCTAAGAAAGAAACTTAATGGAGCAGGATGCTGCTGGTTCAAAGGGGGGCAGAGTTAAGGAAGTTAGTACCAAATTAAGGTCCCAAGGAGGAGGGGGATCTCTCACTGGGTATGGAGATTAGTCCCTCTCAAAAAAGCTTTACAGAGCTTACGAGACATAATGTTTGAATTTGACAAACCAACATGAAAGTTGGAAATGGCAGCTAATTGAACCCGGATTGTAGCAGAAGCGGACCTGGAATGAAAAAGTTGTGCTAGGAACTCCAGAATTTCATGGACTGAGGCTGAAAAGGGATCTATGTTCCTAGCCTCTGACCAACAAGAAAAACATTTCCATTTACTAGCATAAGTTTTTCTGGTTGTGGGCTTGTGAGAGGAGACAATAATCTCATGTACAGCCAGGGAAATGCTGGGAAGCCTGGATAAGGTTGGAAGTGGAGCAACCAAGCTGTGAGCTGGAGAAATTGGAGGGATTGATGCAACCCACCTGATTGATGAATCAGTAGGTCTGGAACTGGATCCAGAGTCCAGGGCTGATCGAGAAAGTAATGGTGCAGGAACGGCAACCATATCTGTCGAGGCCAGTAGGGGACAATGAGGATCATTTTGCAAACCAACAATATTGCTTTCTGTATGACTTTTGGAAACAGAGGAAAGGTATAAAGAAGTCCCTGAGGCCAATCGTGGACTAGAGCGTCTCTGGGTGAGTGACCTGGAAGCAGAAGAAGGGAGAAGTAGTTGCTGCATTTGCTGTTGAAGGGTGTGGCAAAAAGATCACAGCAAGGCTGTCCCCATTTGCAGAAGATAAGATCCGCAACTTCCTGATTCAGAGACCACTCATGAGGCATGAGGATAGCTCTGCTGAGCCGGTCTGCTATGACGTTGGACCTCCCAGGGATGTGTCTCGCAATCAGAAAACATTGGGAGGAAATCGCCCACTGCCACAGTCTGAGTGCTTCTCAACACAGGGGGTAGGACCTGGTTCCGCCTTGCTTGTTGATGTACCACACCACTGACATGTTGTCTGTTTGAATTGCAATGGTCCCAGAAGGAAGAGAGTCCTGAAGGGCTTGCAACACTAGGAGCACAACTCTCATTTCTAGGACGAATATGTGCAGATTGTACTTGTGAGGCTGCCAAGTGCCTTGGACTGTCCTGCCCTGATAATGCCCCCCCCACCTTATCAGGGAGGCATCTGTGGTCACTGTGGCTACCAGAGGGGGCTGAATGAAGGGTCTGCCCTGAGTCACTAGTGGGGAGACCATCCACCAGGAAAGGTGCTTTTTGCATGCTTCTGTAATCATGATCGTGTGAGACATGGGCAGCTGTTGGAAAGACCACTGTGTGAACAGAAGCCACTGAAGGATCCTCATGTGAAAGTGGGCCAGTGGGATTAGAAGAATGGCTGCTGCCATGGAACCCAGAGTTTGAAGGATGAACCTGACTTAGATTCTTTTGCTCTGCATCAGAATTTGTACTTGCTGACAAATTGTAGACACCCTTTCTGGCGGTAGCCTTGCGGACATGTTCCTTGTGTCTAAGTCTGCACCTATGTAGGTGATAGATTGACAGGGCAACAAGTCAGATTTTTCGAAGCTTATTGTAATGCCTAACTGGGAACAGATTGTGATTGTATAGTCCTTGGCTTGAAGAAGTTGATGCCTGGTAGTAGCAGTGAGGAGCCAGTCGTTTAGATATGGAAACACCTGGAATCCTCGAAGTCTCAGGTGAGCCGTGACCACTACCATACATTTGGTGAACACCCTGTGGGCTGTGGTGAGACCAAAGGGCAGAGCTCTGAAATGGTAATGACTGGCTCCCAGCCAGAAGTGAAGAAATCTCTTGGAGTGCCTGCCCATCTTGATATGGTAGTATGCGTCCTGAAGATCTGTGGAGCACATCCAATTGTCCTGACCCAGAAAGGGTAGAATGGACTGTAGCGTGACCATCCAAAAGTTTGTTCTTTGTACAGACCTGTTTAGTCTGCTGAGATCCAGAATCAGTCTCCAGTCCCCTGTCTTTTTTAGTACCAAAAAGAACCTTGAGTAAGTTCCGTATCCTTGCTGGTCTGCCGGGACTTCCTGGATGACTCTTTTTTCTAGCAGTCTTGAAACTTCTATTACTGCTTGGTCCTTCAGATTGGGTGGAACATCTGGAAGGGATTTCCTTGATGGTAAGGGGGGTTGACAGAAGGGAATTTTGTAACCTCCGGATATAATGGATCGTACCCATCTGTCTTGCGTTGAATCTTGCCAGGCTTTTGGGTACAGTGAAAGTCTTCCCCCGACTGCCTCCAGGGGTGAGCAGCCGGGCAACCCTTCAGGGATGCTGAAAGGGCTTATCAGAGAAAGATTCTCTGTTGCCCTGGTTCTGTGGACCCCCCCTCTGCCATGAAGGTGGCGTCTGTTGTTATTGTTTCCCCCCTCTGTCCCTGGAGGAAATATCGCTACGTGTGTCAGGCAAGGCTCCCTGGGATTTTCGGAACCACATTTTGCCACTCTTCTGACCTATGGAGTACGGTCTAGAAGGAGTGGAAAAATGGACTCCCATGGCAGAGAGAGTCTTACCTTCTTGCTCACACCTAGTCAAAGTGTCTTTCACCTGTTTTCCAAAAAGAAAGGAACCATCAAAGGGGGTGTTGGGGAATGATGCTCGAAAGGGTTCCGCAAAATTACACAGCCGCATCCATGCATATCTCCTAAGGGCCACACCCGTACCTGCGGCTCTACTCACACCATCGGCTGCATAGGAAATGAGCCTCATGGAGGAGTTAACTACAGAATTAAGTGTCGCCAGCTGGGAAGCTACTTTAGCTTGAGCACCCTCAGCTGATGGATCTTGAAGGGTATCTCCGAGCTCTTTAAGGAGATCCCTCTAAAGCCGGGTAAAATGACATAAGTAGTTCAGTGAGCTCATAGAAATGGTCGTTGAAGTGAACATTCACTTCCCGTATCTGTCCATGGTCCTAGACTCCTTGTTAGGAGGATGGACAGATGAAGAGGTCTCTGCTAACTCGTTTTTGGTGGCTGCTGCTACCACTATGGCATCAACAGGAACACCTTTGGTAAGGAAACTGCTTATCTTGGGGTGCTGTGATGAATTTGCCAGGTCTCCTTGGAGTTGGTTCCACTGTATCCAGAGCTGAACAAGCCTTTCGAGCCACCACTGCCATTAGTGGATCGAAAGGTGGAGAAACCCAGGAGGTGGAAGGTCAGGAACCGAACACATCCAGAAATACAGACTCATCCTCGGTAGGGGCTAGGGGATTCCAGTTCCCCCTCTGCTTAAGCATTTCTAGGATGTCTGAGAAGGAAACATCTTCAGAGGGGGATCCCGAGGACCCTTCCAATTCATCTAAGTCTGTATCAGAAGTGACAGACTCAGGGGAGTCAATGTGCTTCCTCTTGCACTTCTTCTTATGAGGGGGGTCCTCTGAATGATCAGGGGAGGCCTTGGAAGAAGAGGAAACACCCAATGAGGTTCCCTGGAGCACCAGTTCCCTACGCTTGGGGTCTGGAGGAGGAGCAGAGGTTGGTGCAGGCACTACAGGGGACAGAGCCGGTGGGGCTGACAGTGGAGCTGACTCAGTGGCCAGCACACTCCTCATGACATCGAAGGCGTCCCTGCCATGATGCAGAGAAAGCTCCGGTTCTGACGAAATCGGAATCTTTCTCCGCACAGAGGGAGATGGCTCTGAGGCTGATGTAGGAGCCGAGCTCACCTGCGCCGAAGCTCCGAGAGGGAGAACATGGTCGGACAAGGGTCTGATACCACACGCCCCCTCAGAGCCAACGAGGGAGCCCCAGCGCCCAGATCCCTCGACGGACAGCACCACTGAGAGGATCAGAGCCGACAATGGAGCCAAAGGAGATACAGTTATCAGAGCCGATGGTTCCACTACTCGAATCCCAGTGAACTCCGGCTCCAAACTCATTGGAGTCGGAGGAGGAACATCGATAGTGGATGGAGCCGACACCTGTTGAGGATGGCTGGACAACATCTTGGCAAGTGCCTGCGACTTTAGCAACCTTCTGACCACTCTTTCCACATTGTGATCTGACAGCCTAGAGGATCGAGAGGAGTGGGAGGATCTGTGACTGCACTCGCCCTGAAGCAAGGGAGATTGAGGAGCCGAATGTACCGATTCCAAAGAAGGGGACCTCAGACTCTTGTGGCTCCATGAAGGCTCCGAAGGTTCTGATGGAGCCGAAGGGGAGATAGTCTTATCAGTGCCAGCTGGAAGTAGAACGTAGAGTCTGGACTGAGGATGGCTCTGAACTTGGAGCCGACGGCTTGGTAGATTTAGGGGATTTCACAGGTTGAGAGGTCTTGGCCGGTGAAGCCTGGGGATAGCCTATGAAAGAAAGGTAGAAGGAAAGCCTCTAACCTAAACGGCTAACCTGACAAGAAGGACGGGGGGGAGGGGTGGGGGAGAACTCTCTAAGTTAAATGAGTTCTACAAGAAGGGGAGGTATACTACAACTAAACACTAGCTATCACAAAAAACAAGACTAAACGTTAACAATAAAACACTGAAAAAATATATTTCTAGAGTAAGAAAGTTATACGAAAAAAACTTTATATGAACCTGAGCCAAAAAAATGACACCTCGCAGCTGAAGCAGCAAATGAGATCTGGGTAGCTATCGCTAGGCATCATGGGATAAGGGGTAGCCTCGAGCCAGTAAACAGCTCTCGAGCTATAGAAGATGGCCGAGTCGGAGCCGAGGATCGGCTCCAATCCCAACCAGCAAGAATGAAGGCGAGATAGACAACTTAACATGGAGAGTTCTACCTACCTAATTAATGTAACTACTTGTAGCTAGGGCTTCCAAAGTCTAAAATATGCTAATTACAATTGGAACAGAATTCTTCAGCCTGGGTTACTTAGTTATACTTTTAGTATTTTTTTTCAGCCATTTAGTCAATTCTGACTCTTTATAAAACTTTAGTGCTTATTTAAGATCTACTAAATTCATATCTATTACTTTAGTAATGCTGTCTATCCATCTTAACCTCTGTCACACCCTTCTTTTTCATCGTTGATCTTTTCCAGTATCAGTGTCTTCTGTATCAAATCCTGTCTTCACATTAAGTGGCCAAAAGAAGTATTTGAGTTTTGGTTTTACTATCAGGCCTTCCATTTCAATAAGAATTGACTGATTTGATTTATTTACAATCTACACAACTCTCAAAGTTTCTTTCAACGTGTCTAACCCTGTGCTGTAGAGGGATAAAGCCCATAGTGAACCGCAGATGACTCGAGTTCAAGTAATGACACATGGAGAGGAAATTATAGAAAGGGGGAGGAAGAGATTGAACAGCTCATGCTAGTTAACCAATTCAGTGGGGGAGCTACTTAGGCTCGCTGCAGTATCAGGATTAAAAGCCAGATGAGCTCTGCACTGCAAGTAGTATATCACCTGCTTGTGCAGAAGCATGCATGCAGCTCCCGAAGGCAGCAGTCGTGGAACTCCCAAAACTATTATGGGGTGGAGGGGATCATGGCAGACTCTCTGGCTGTAGTATCATGCTGCACCAGTCCTCAATCTCCTCATCATCCCTAAACATGGGTCAGGTTGAGCCTGGGGGAGGCTAAGATGGGCCCAGTAGACTCAGTAAATGAGGAGAAGAACAGGTAGCAGCTAATGGACAGCTGCAGAGACAGGAAGTAAAAAAAAACAAAAAAAACATTGATTTCTTGGTGGTGTATAGCCTTATAGTTCAACTGTTACAGCCATATGTTATCAATTGGAAAAAAACATAGCTTTGACTATATGGGCCGTCGATAACAGTGTGATGTTTTTCGTCTTTAAAATCTTACCCAGATTTTAATAGCTGCAAATATCTGAAACACCATCTGCAGAAATTTCTGAGTTCAGGGGAACAAAATGTCTGCCTTCACTTCTTCCCAATCTATTTACAAAGATCTGATAAGGATAAGTTACTTGATTTTTTTTTTTTACATTGGGCATCAAGTCAATTTTTGTGCTTTCAGCTTTCTTCTCCATCACCTTGGCTGTTTATCTCTTCCTCAGTTTCAGCTGAGTGGTATCAACACTGCATATCTGAGGTTGTAAATATCTCCAGTTGATATAACCCAGCATTTCACATTTACTATTTATTTATTTTACTACTTACAATGTAGTATTCTAGTTTTGCACTATGTGTTTAAAGACATCAAGTACTTGATCCTTTTCCTATCAGTCACCTCACTTCTTGAACATCCTCTTTTAGTGATTCAGGGAGTCCCATCCTCTAGCTGATTTTCAAAAATTTCAAAAGAAGCATTGTCCTTATATTGTTTATGATTCTGACTTCTTACTTTCTGGTTTCACTGATTTATTACTGCTCTCTCAAATCATTTTTGCTTAATGGAAATATTTACTTTGGTGCAGATTCAATAAAGCCTACATAGTCCACTAAAATGGTATTTGCGGCGCAATGCACACACGATAGTGCACTGTTTTGTATTCAATAAGTGGCTGTACACACAATGTAAAGCTGTGCAAACACAATAAACATTGTGGCATGCTAATTACAGCATAAGAAACTGAACTGTATGCTAATTAACCAATCCAAGATGGAGAAGCTATTCAAGAAGCTATAAAACAACTGTGTAGACTCAATGCCAGTTTTCCTTAAGAATTCCAAACCCTATTTGAATACAGCCATGTAAACTACAATGCACAAAAAAGAATGTTAGGGGCTGCTGTTGCTCTTATTCACGTTTATGTTGTGTTATGTGGTCTGTGCTGTTGCTGCTGCTGCTAATAGACCACAGCCAAGAAGGAGAAGCATGTTTAGACTCTGTTTAAATTTTTACAATCAGCATGAGGTGGAAAATTTAGAGTGCTATAGGGTGGACAGAGAAACACTACAGGAACTCTGCAACCTCTGTTGTCCTCAACTGAGAACAAGGGCAAACCGACTTAGGATTTCAGCTACAGGAACCTTCCCAAGACAAACAGGGGACATGCTGGGGTGTCACATGCATCAGCATCCAGGATCCTCCATCAATTCCTGAATGCCACTAACATCCACACATAGCAACACTAAATCCACATATGTGGAGGCCCTTAACTGTAACCTGTCCAAGCAACAAGGACCTCCGAAGATGAAACGCAAACAAACACCAATCACAACCAAAGTGTCACATAGCTCACAACACCAGTGTGCCACCCAGCAACAGCCCCTAAGGCAAGACAACATACCTAACACTTTAGTCATAGGTGACTCTATAGTCAGGCAAACTGATGTCCCACTCACCAGGCTGAACAAGGAGAAAATTACAGCTGGGTGCCAGGATCCGCCACATAACTCATGCACTCAAGTCAGTCCACAACAAGTACAAATATGACTCTGTCATTGTCCATGTTGGAGTGAATGACTTGAGACGTACCTCCCTGGACTACATGAAAAGAGACATGGAAGAGCCCTTGGATCATGTGGCTCAGGCAGGTATGACCCTAGCCCTGAGTAGAATCCTGCTTTCCCCCAGAATGATACCACAATATAAGGACAAAATGATTGACTTCAACAATTGGCTAAGTTTCTGGTGTCATTCAAAGGGGATCCAGTATCTGTCTGCCTGGGATGACATGATCGACAGACCACAATGCTTTGCCAGAGATGGTCTGCACCTGTTGGCCCTGGGATTCAGGTTACTGGCTAAGGCTCCAGCCACCCCTATAGTGCCTTTTTCAGGCAAAGTTCAGAGGACAAAGCCATTACCGTAACAGGTACAAGCATGCAAAATGTGAAGGTAATGCTACTCAATGCTAGAAGTTTAAACTTCAAAATGCACTCTCTCGAGGCACTCCTAAAAATGTTGAACATCGATATCTGTGCAGTAACTGAGACCTGGTTCAAGGCTCCAGAGAGCACCCCTTCAATACCAGGCTACAACTCTTACCACATTTTTCAGCTACCAAACCAGGATCAAAACACTAAAGGTGGAGGAGTGTCCATATTCACCAAGGATATTCACACCACCAGGTTAGTTGCCCAACACAATGCGTCTGAAATTCTCCATGTGCAACTAACACTAGGTAAGACTGCAATCTAAATTGTAGTTTGCTACAGATCCCCCACCATGCCCAAAGATTCTCACTACATCTTTCTAAACATACTGGAAAATATTAATATACAACCAAACAACCTAATACTAGGTGATTTCAACTACCCTGACATTAACTGGGTAAACTACTCGTGCACCAACACCTTTGCCCAATGGTTCTTGGAATTCATAAATTCCAATGCCCTGGATCAACTAATCCATAGTCCCACCAGGGGCTCCAATATCCTAGACCTGATCATTACCAACATGGGAAATCGATGCTCCACACCTATGGTCACCTCCTCGTTTGTCAGGTCAGACCATAAGCTAATCACCCTTAACATCCACATCCCATCTCCACCCCCCAGTAAGGAAACCGCCATAAAAAACTTCTCCAAGGCCAACTTCATGCTACTTAAGTCAGAAGTTAAAAACTTCATGCACCCATGCAGACGGGAACTGAAAGTTCGACTGCTGAGTCCTACACTAAGGCACTGTATGAACACATCCACTCATGCAAGAATCGTGCCACCCCAAACAGAACCAAGATGCTCTCCTCCAAAAAAGGAAACCAATCTGGTGGTCCCCTGCCATAAACAAACTTTACAAAAAAAGGAAAAAACTGTTGCAGAAAAGAGGAAAATTACAGGATGCAAAAATCTCCCTTACCAGCCTCAGTAAGAAGCTGAGATCCCTCAAAAAAATCCTCCAATGCTAGTTACGAAAATAAAATTGCCAAAGATTCCAAAGAAAAACACAAGGCATTCTATAACTATGTCAAGAATCTAAATGGCAATGCTCAAATCTGCTCTGAGCTACAACAGAATAGCATTAAATATACTGATCCCAAGGATATTGCCAATATCCTGGCAGATCGATTCAGTGCCAACTTCACCCCCCTCTCACCCCCTAAATGGCCCATCTCAATACTGGAAGATTGCCATGTTTAATCATACCCTCACCTCAGGGTTTATGCCCACTGAGTGGCACACAGCTACAGTTATCCCACTCCACAAGGGGGGATCCACCTTGGATCCCGGGAACTACTGCCCCATCAGTCTGATGAGCCTGATCTGCAAGGTCATGGAACGTATTATCATGGAACTTATAAACAAAGACAATGGCAACCTTAAAACACTGGACCCCACCCAGTTTGGGTTTGTGAAGGGCCGATCATGTCTCCTGAACTTTACTGACTTCTTTGAATCAGTCTCCAGAGCTGTGGACGAGGGTAAGGCAGCCAACACAGCCTATCTGGACCTCGCCAAGGCCTTTGACACCATCCCCCACTCTAGAATCATAGATAAACTTACTAAGCTGGGCATTAACCCCTACATCACTCGATGGGTTGCCAATTGGCTTACTGACAGAACCAACACTGTAAAAGTAGCTGACTTCAAATCCAGCTCCAGAAAAGTGACAAGTGGAGTACCTCAGGGTTCAGTCCTGGGATCCCTTTTGTTTGGCATCTACTTCTCTGAAGTACAGGCCAACACTAAGGGACTCTGGCTAACAAGGTTCGCAGATGACTGTAAACTGGGAGCCATTACTGAATCCCCAAATTATGTGGATACTCTACAAAAGGGCCTTACAGAAACATATGCTTGGTGCCAGAGCCATGGGCTCAAGCTCAATGCCAAGAAATGTATAGTTATCCCCTTTGGGAAAAAACATGTACCTGTGAATTATCACATAGGTGGCAGTACACTAATCACTGAAAGTGTGATAAGAGACTTAGGGACACAGGTGGACAGTGGTCTCACCTTCAATAACCACATTGCCACAACAGTCAGGAAATCCTTCTATGTGGCACACCTTATCACTAAGGTCTTTTCATCCAGAAAAAAGGAGGTCATTGTCCCACTGTACTCATCCCTCATTAGACCCATTATAGAATACAATGCCCCATTTGGTATGTACCTCTTAAGACATCTGCAACAACTAGAAAGGCCACAGAAATACCTCACTAAAAGAATCACAGGCCTAAAGCAGATGCCCTGTGCTGACCGCCTTAAAAAACTCCAGCTATACTCTGTCGCATATTGTCTACTCTGAAGTGATCTCTGCTTAACATACAAGGCCATGTCAAACTCAGAGCTGTTGGACATGCTACACTTAAAGAAATCCCAATCCCGCAAAGCCACATGCTCCAGGGATCTAAGTCTTGTCATCACAATAAACAAAACATGCTGGAGGGATAGATTCCTGACCCAGAGACTCCCCAGACTCTGGAATAGACTGCCCATACATGTCAAGCAGAATGCCTCTTTGGCCCTCTTCAAAAGGAACCTTAATGATTGGATGGGAGAAAGGAAATTCATCCCGGGGATCACGTCATTCGCCCTGCTAGACAGGGGTCCAGGGAAGTAAATAGTGTGGGAAGAAATAGCCAGGGAATTGTTATGGCTAAGCTTGTATAGGCCCTAGGGCCGATAGCCTAGTACCAACCTATGAACCCATGAACCTATGCTATGCTACAGCATGCCACTGAGTACATATACTTTTCCTGTATACCTGAAGACAGAGCTAGAACTATGCAGGAGTTCTACTCTGTAGCACACTACCATGAAGTGCTCGGTGCCATAGACTGTACACATACAGAAATCAAAACACCACCTGGGGAACAGGGAAGGGTGTACATAAATAAAAATGGCTACTACTCCATTAAATGCCAGGTTGTGTGTAATGGTAAGGGATCATCCTGAATGTGTGTGCTGGTAACCCATGCAGTTACCATGACTCACATATCTGGCACAACTCTCAAATGAATGAGATGTTCACTGGGGGATATCCCACAGGGTCATTTACTGGTAGATGCAGATAATGCACTGAAAGCATGGCTGATGACACCCATCAGAAATGCACACACACACACACACACACACACACACACACACACACACACACACACACACACACACACACACACACACACACACACACACACACACCGACTGAAGAACACTATAATAAGGCACACATTCAAACAAGAAATATCATAGAGTGTGTGTTTGTGCTGCTGAATTCACAGTTCTGGTGCCTAGTTACATCTGGGGGAGCCCTGCAATACAATCCCTGTACATGTTCTGAAATATTCATGGTTCACAACATTATCCTGAGAAAACAGCTTCATCAGGAACAGCAAGGGGAAGAGCCACACATCCCACACCACTGGAAGGTCACCATAGCCACACACAGGTGAATTGTCAGAGGAGGAATCAGCTGCTGTTGTGGGTGTAGGCAGACACAGGTGTGCACAATATGCCCTTGCACTGGCCAAGAGGCAAAGGATAGCACACAAGCTTACCACCTAAGGGGCTAAAACCTTCATCCTATGCACATATATACAGTAACATTGATGCCAGGCAGCACTCACTACCTTTACTTACCCATGTAATGGCTGTGTACTGCTAGCAACAGACAAAGTTAGCCCTGAACTAAAACTGTTGCAACTACTGGATTTGCAAGGTAAGTTTTGAACCTGGAATAGAAAAATAAATATCTAAAAATACAAAGCAATGGCATATCCTTCCATACTGTTACTTAGTAATATAAGTAAGAAAAAGGGTGATTTTACAGCAATTACTTCAAGATATGACAGCAGTCACTTAAGTGAAACCTGTCCTCTATCAACTAGTAGGCCTCATGTATCAAAGATTCACACATTCATACATCTGAAATACACCGATTTTCACCAAATGTCCATAGTTTGGCCTCATACTTTTGCACTGGCAAATCATTAAAGAGTGAACTGGCAACACACTGTGGGCAGTCACACATCATCCTGTGTCACATTGACAACTCTAAACATTTCCTTGGAGGCAATATTGGAACATACCTACACCTCCAATATGTCCCTAAATATACTTTGAGTGGCACAGAAAGGCACATCAGCATCAAGTGGAGGATGGACAGCAGGCCTCCTCAGAGCACCCCTAACAGCCCTCCTGTGTGGCACCTTGCCCACACTTTGACTATGGCCAGAGTCAACAGGCACTGAAGCTGCAGAACTACACTACCCTAATCAAGTGTCTCAACCTACACCTGTCCACTATTGGAGTGCTCACTGGAATGGGTTTGTGTAGGCCTACTGGCTGTGTCTAATGGAATTACAGGGGATGACTGAATGTTAACCTCAGTGTCAGATTCAACCTATGCTTGTGTTTGGCCACCATCATCATCATCAGAGTCTGCCAATACTCTGATATCAGGTGGTAAGAGTTCTTCACTTCCACTGTCAGGATCACCTGTGATAATAAGCAACAAACATAGGAAAGAAATTAATAGATATGCTACTACAATTTAATATATGCTAACAAACTAACACTGGTGCCACTATCACAGATGGTACACAGTCCTGACACCCACCTTACACATATGGATGAATGTATATTTCTGGTCAAATGCTCATCAGTACTGAAATAAAAATGTTTGGCTTACCATATACAGATAACTCCATACTTGTTAGGGAGGATGGTCATGGAAGTAGTTAAGAAAAATGTAAGGACACCATATTCACAATAGCAATAACACAGGGTGAAAAATCATTTGCCTTTATATGGCCATTAACAATATATTTAATTGAAACTTGGATAATACATCCACCTCAAGCCCATTTGTAATGAACCAGAAAGTGTTAACTGTATCAATGTATAAATAGGTTCCCCCCAAAAAAAATATTATTAAACCCGCCCTGTGGGTTTAGTCGCCCTGCTAGACAGGGATCCAGGGAAGTAAATAGTGTGGGAAGAAATAGCCAGGGAATTGTTATGGTTAGGCTTGATTAGGCCCTAGGGCTGATAGCCTAGTACCAACCTATGAACCGACTCAACTATTGCTTTCAATATTTTACTATACAAGAAATCTTTAAAAATTGACATATGTAAGCCTGCCTGGAACCTCCTCCTGGGACATACTTGTCCTCCCAGAAACAGCAGCACCAATATCAATCACATGCTGTTGTACACTTTACACTGAGCTCTCTGGATCCCTAACTGTAGACAGGAACTCTTCCTTTGGTGCCAGTACTGCTTCTGTAGCAGGTCACCCCAATAGCCAGCTGTCCACAGGCCACTGCAGCTGCTCTTTTCTGGGACAATGAAATCATATCAGTGGCCCTATGATGCACTTGATCATATGTCCTGCTGTAACCCCTAACAGCATTGATGTCGTTCACAATCTGATTCCAAATTTTCATTCTTCCAGACATATCCCCACGTCCTTTCTAAAGCAGAAAGGCACCATGTTGATGAAAGGCTTCTACAATCACATCATTCTCTGAGTCAGTGAAGGGGGTTTTGGGGGATTGGGGCAGTTGGGTGCCATAGTCTCAGGTAACATAAACACAAAAGGATATTACACATAAATATCACATAAATAAAAGTCCTGCTTCAACATAGCACATATTATTAGTTTTTCAGTATTACCCACTGGAGAAAATTCAGTTATTCAAACATAAAAAAGGGTTATATGGTTGTAACCTATCATAGTCATACAAAAAACAAGTTTTGAGCAAAAACAAGGACTAACAATAGCAAAGCAAACCACTGTAAAAACATTTTTTGTAGCAACACAGAAATGGAACTTGGCTTCCCCACCCTCAAATAACAGCCAAATTACATTTTGTACCAAACCTGGAATATCACATCAGTCAATTGTTATAAGTACTGTCAAGCAAACTGTCCCAAAAACACATAGATACATTTACCACAGAGCAGTCATTTTTATGTAATTGCCAGTCATATCTACCTGTGCCCAGCACTTCCCTTGATGTGTGTATGGGCCATTCTAGAAGGTTAACACCCCTGTGTCATTGACAATATAGGACATTTACTGTTCACTGAAATAACATATAAGAGTGTAAAGAGCAACAGTTATAGATCAGTGGCCTTCTGTGCAGATAAATCCAAATATAAATCATATTCTTTGTTATCCACATATACAACTCCCCCTCACCTTCAGGTTCCCTATACAGTTACCTTTTTATAGTGCAGATTCAGGTCTGTTAGCACAGTGAAAATGCAAATGAGGTGTGAACTTATTAGAATTACTGAATCCCAAATTCTTGACTCTGTGTAGCCATTGTAAACATAGTGCAGGCATTCCGTCAGCATTTTTGTTAATGGATTGCAACTGTGAATGATTACTGGGAAGAAGGAAAACACAATAGCAATTCAGGCTCCCTTACCTGCAGTGGGTTTTTCAGCCAGGTTACACTTACAAAGTTAGAAGTAATTGTATCAAGGGTTTAAATGGATGTAGGTAGCACACATTTCTCAGTTTCTGTTCAGTAATATCCAAACTCCCCTGCTTTTGATGAAAGCTGTATATTATTGCCATTTAATATTCTCATACATTTTAAAGAGAATGATGGAAAATGCCTTACAGACTGCATGTCTTAAATTACTGCTCAGATAAGAGAAGAATGAACACCATACAAAGATAAGACAGAGCTATACTGCTGCAAACAAGTCATAAATGGTTATGTGATCACTCATTGCAATATATCTGAATTAAACACATGTACAAACAACTCAGAGTGTATAGGTGCCATATGTCTTGCTAATACTGTGAGTGATTTGGGACTTACTAATATGGGCAAAGATGCTAATTCCTGCTGCAAAGCTGTTTATGTGGCAAATAGGGATTAGACACCCTTACTGGAGTTTGTAAGTTCATTGGTGTGACAGTTCAAATGCAGACTTGAGTAAAAATCATTAATGTGCACTAACATTTAATTTTCATGTTGTTTATCGTTTTTTTAATATCAGTATTTGTGTGGTGAACTGCTTAGCGCAAACATGGGGAAACAGATAAATGCAATAAATGTCATGTAATGTACTTCTATGATAAGCCTATAAAAACTACACCTGTGAATCATGTGTGTGTGTGTGTGTGTGTGTGTGTGTGTGTGTGTGTGTCTGTGCGTGTGTGTGTAGCACATCTGCTAAATGTAGTGAACCACTCAGTATATAGATCAAGGTTGAAGTCCCACATTTGTTTTTTAAGGATGAAAGCTAATAAACAATGCTCGCAAGGATAAAACAAGGTGAGCTTTGTCTGTCACATTTGCACATTGCTTAACTTTGTGCAAACCTGGCCCAATGGCCCACACATGAAGCAGACAGAACACCTGCAGGCAGGAAGCAGACAGTAGACAATTTTAGCTGGATACACTGCATCCTCTATTTTTTGCCACCACACAAACACTTTAAGTGGTGTTGCACGGCAGTTAACACACATACTTAATAAAGAATTTGAAAATATATAGCTGTGGCAGTAGCTGTAAATGTTGGGCTGCAGTACAGGTGAGCCTGGATTCTTTTTTTTTCTCAGAAATCTGTTTTATTTATTTCAGGGGATCCTGGGTTCTAATGTAGCATACTTCTAATTTTATTAATACTTGTCCACTCAATTTAAAAAAAAAACAAATTAAAAAAAAATTCAAACATAATTACAAATAACAATAAGTATGTATAGCAGTGAAGCTCATATGAATTACATGTGTTACAGACGGCATACAGAATAATATGTTTCTGTAATTATAATTGTCTTCTCTGGCCTTCAAACTGCAATAATACTCATACATACACATGAATGTAGAAACCATAGACATGGATAATTACAGGTTGAATGAATAACTCTTTCCAAAAGAGAATATATAACCAAGCTATGTTGGGGGACTACGCCTCCCCCCATGTGGTGGGATTGTGCCCCCCTTACTATATATACTAACTCTAGGAGGATTGCACTACAGTGGGGAACAGGGCATATACCTTTCAACAAAATGAGTTTCAGTCAAATGAGATTTCCGTGAAGTGAGCTTTCAGTGAATTGTGCTCAAGCAACTGATTTTCAGTGAAATGACCTTTAAACGAAATGAGTTTCAGTGAAGTGTGTTTTCAGTGAAATGAAGTAGACCCACATATATATATATATATATATATATATATATATATATATATATATATACACACACACACACACACACATATATATATATAACAAAGCACTTCTTCTTTGGCAAAGGTGAGAAATCACCTATATGGAAGAATATTGTCCCTAATGCAGAGGTTTGCATCTCAAATTCTACAAATTAATTTTATCAGTGTTTAAAGTCACAACAAAAATGTGTCAGGTCATATAATTTATACACCCAATACATGTCTGCAAACTTAAATCAAGTAACAGATGCAGCATTATCCAAACCAAAACTAAAGTGAATTGTCACATTATCCTTTTTAATTCATAAACTGCTTTCCTCTCTGGCACTGTTGCTCTTCACTTAATGTCAAGCAAACTTGGTTGGCATGGCTGTTCAGATTGGCACACTAGTAGTAAACCTGATAGCATGCATTGCTGATAAATCATTCTTAACTATTGCTGCTTTACTTGGTCAGACATGTCTGATGGCAGAAGGGAAGGTGCCCAATTTAGATCACAGAGGTGGGGTGTTGAGGAATTCAGAATCTTTAATGGACTCCTTGTAAAGTGCCACAGGAAAAAGCTCTTGCAGGGGGATATTCTGACTCCAAGTACAAGTCTGAGGCATGGAATAGTCTGAACAAGGCTGTCTCCAGTGCAACTGGCATTCCATGCACTGGAGAACAGTGTGGGCACCACTATAATGACCTCAAAATGTACAAGTTAAATAAATTGGCACCTGTCCCACAAAAAATAGTGTCTCATACATAGCTCTCCACTTTGCTAATATGTCTTTTTGACACTCTTGATTCAGTACAATTGGTTATTCAGCATGATTGCATTGTTGTCACCCCTCTTTGTTGAGGTGACAGTCCAAATTCAGCTACTATTCTGTGCATATTTTCATATGACACTGTTAAAGAAGTGGATAGCTATGGTTCTTTCCTACCTCCCTCCTGCACATTCCTATATTGCTTTCCCTTTGATCATTCCCCCTGCTTGCCCCCATTTCACCACTTTCTAATCTACCCCATTTTGACACCTTTAATCTGGTCAAAAGATAGAATCACGCACCACACATGCATAAGTGAAAAAAGCCCAATGAAGCCCTTAAATTTCTGTCCTCTGTGTTCTCCGAGCGACAGTGAACTGCTCTTCAATGGTGCTATTACCTCTGAATAATGTTGCTTAAACACAGTGCACTAAGGTTACACACAGTGAAAGTAGAATAAAGAATTATTTTATTGCATTATAAACGCATATTTAAAACTATTAGATACATCTGGATTTGAACCCTATATCATCTAGGCTCAAAAAGTAATCTCTCAATGCATTTACACCTGCTGCCACAGAATCAGCTAAGCAGCAGGTGTGTTTCTTACATTCAGTACTATCCGTACTGCTGACTGCCAGGCCTCTCTACTTAATGTGATTGCACGGAGGTAATCAAACCAAAAGAACAACCATAATTTTATTAATGAAGCAGAGGCTCACATTTGCTTGTCATTTAACTATGCAAAAACAGGGAAAGCAATATAAATGTATATCTTGCATGTGCAAACACTCTTCCATCGATTGTGCAAACCAGCTTCTTGTCTGTGCACTATGGAAAGTGCACAATAGCATGTATTACTTAAGTACATGGAAACAGAAAAAGCAGTATATATGTGTATCTCGCATGTGCAAACACTTTTCCATCGATCATGCCAACCAGCCACTCAACAGTGTGCTATGGAAACTGCACAATAAGATGTATTACTTATGTTTATTGCCCATTTAACCTTGATCCCATGAAAGTACATATAGAAACACAATCAAGGGGAAGGCACTTTTTAAGGAAAGAACACATATTTACACTGTAGCCATGTGCTAACTGCACTTGAAACTTGATCTCTCAGTACTTGTTCCCAAGTATATCAACTACACTACAGAAATAAACAAAAAATGCTTTCCTATATGCCACGCACATTATTATACTAACAATACACATTCAGATTTTCCAGTACTTGTACTAATGTGGACAGCTGTTTACATATGGTTTGCAAAGCTGTCTTTTTAAAATATACCTGCACATTGGAAACACAACAGCAAATGCTGCACTTTGCACACTCATTAATTTGGTAGCATTCAGATTTTTAATATCTTGACAGTTGTACATGGCTAGCCATCCATTTCATTCAGATCTTTCAACATCTTCTCTCAAACATCCAGTGTTCATGTCATTCACAATAAATTTTACTGCAGCATTGTAAAAGTCATACATGTGCAGTGGTGCTTGTATTAAATACTGAGCTCACTGCAGTTAACTGTTGTGTGTGTGTGTGTGTGTCTGTATGTCTAGTCAGAAGAGCATAACTGTGTACCCTGCAGTCATCAGTATAATCCCATGGAGTACCAATATTCTGATAGTTGTACATGCTTATACATCCATTTCAGTCAGGCTTCCCAACATCTTCTCTCAAACATCCAGTTCTGATTTCATCCTCTAAAAACTGCCTTGCAGCATTGCAAAAATCAGACTTATGCCATGGTGTGTGTATTAAATACTGAGGTGTCTAGTCAGTGTACCTTAGGTAGGTTCTAACGTCACTGCAGTCAACTGTTGTGTGTGTGTGTTTGTGTGTGTCTGTCTAACCAGAAAAGCATAACTGTGTATTCTGCAGTCATCAGTACAATCCCATGGAGTACCACTATTCTGACAATTTACATGCCTACACATTCATTTCTTTCAGGCCTCCCAACATCTTCTCTCAAACATCCATTGATAATGTCTTCCACTATAAATTGTCCTTCAGTATTGTAAAAGTCAGACATGTGCTGTGATGCATTAAATACTGAGTTATCTAGTTGGTGCACTTAGGTAGGGGATCTGTTCTCACTGCAGTCAACTGGTGTGTGTGTGTGTGTGTGTGTGTGTGTGTGTGTGTGTGTGTGTGTGTGTGTGTGTGTGTGTTTGCTCAGTTGGTTGACATTCCAGATATCATTTTATACCTGCATGTGGGACACTGCTATTATCTTTCTCTTATTGCCAGACTATGCTGATGTCATCAGCTATAAAAGATAGAACTGTGCTGTGGTGCTTGTGTTTAGTACAGTGCTCTGTATATAGGTAAGGGTTCTGTTCTCACTACAGTCAACTGCATGTGCATTCAACAATCACTATGGCGATAATTTTAGAACAATATGCGAGTCCACAGTTATGTCCAACCCTCCTCCAAACATCCGGTTGTAGCATAAAATGATTATGTCATCCTGTGTAACATGCACTATGACCGTATTCAAGACAAACTTGTGCTGTGGCAGTATTAATTACTGTGTTTGCAAGTTACTTTAACTACACATATAGGTGTTCTAATCTGACAACAGGCAACTTGCGTGTCTATATATATATATATATATATATATATATATATATATATATATATATATATATATATATACAGCTATCACTTTTGAGACAATTTTACACAGGGATGTGACTCCACATCCATGCACTATGCTCCTCCCAACATGCTCTTCTCAGCATACAATGATGCTATTATACTCCTTAAAGTGCAACATGACAGTGTTGCAGTCAGACATATGTGGTGTTACTACTGTGACATTGCATGGCACTCATGTTCTATGCCTACACAGGTGCAATGTTCAAATCATGTCCAGTCTACTGGTGTGTGTGTGGTTGGTGGTACATTATGGACACTGTATGATCATTGGAACAGCTCTTTATTTCACTACCCTTGGTGTACCTTCCACATAGCCCCATGCATCCTCCTATTTCCACTGGCCACATGACATCCTTCCTGCAGAGGAGGGGAGGATGTCCTAATGTTAAATAAGCATACATGGATCCCCTTCAGAAGGTCGAAGTTTCAAAACTTTTAACTTTAAATGGTCAAGACCATAAGATTGAAGTTTTGAAACTTTGAATGTTTTGAATGGAGATAGCTGTACAGCATGGAACAGGATATTTATCATCTTCATCACTGTAGAGCGATCTTGGAATTGGTATATTTATTTAGCAAGGGGTGTGGATGTGCAGGAGGTCTTGCCTCCTGCAAAAACGTACATTTTTTTGTTTTGTTTTTATTTTTTTATTTTGTTTTCAAAGTTTCAAAACTTTGATCTTCTGGTCTTGGCTGTTTGAAGTTCAGAATCCTTATATGAGGCAAGCCATCTTCAGACCACTGCATGTATCACTGCTAATTCTGTCATGGTGTGGTACACATGCCCCATATGAATAGCGGCAGGATGTAATGCAATCCAACAAATGTAAACTTACGCACAATAGTCTTACTATCTTCCATAATACAGATATAAGGATTTTTATTTACATGGTATAATAATGGCTAGGATTTCATGTGATGTTGGTCATTAACCTAATAATGTCCTATGACCCTATGAACAACAGACATGCCAAAGGTGATGTCATTGATATGTGCTATATTGAGGAGTTGATGTACCGTATGGCTACAAGAGGGTATTACAATCTATGATGAAAGCTAATGACATGCTATGATACACTTGTATGTATATTGTTGGCATATAAGGACATGTATTGTTGTAGCAGAGTAGATCACCTGTCTACACAGTTCACATTCTACCATCACAGTGACACTTGCAGTATGGCACAGGTGTGCAAATATCTACATACCATCATTACATGCTTTGTGATACACATCAATATAAATTCATATTGATTACATACATGGTCACATGAGTCTTGTCTCATACACATGTTATGCTGTGATATACACAACTAATGTATCACATGTTTTGATACAACTGTGACACTGTGGAATTCATTGTATGTGCAGTTGTGTTGGTATACCTAACCATTATTGAGGTGGTCAGCAGCACCATTGTGTCAAGAAATGTTATGCATGAGCCACAGACAAGTGATCTGTAATATGTCCTGATATGGCATCAGGCTGCTCAGACACAGCTTACCCAGGAATCATATATAGACATATATTGTGCAGTTGATTTAAGTACATGACATTGTTACAGTTGTATGACTGTGTGCATAGTACAAGTGTGTGGAATGTGACGATTGACCACTGTTGTATTTGTAGGTGTTTTCACAAATCATTTATTTCAGTAAATCTGAAATATTAAGTGGAATACACAACTAAGCACAGATCTGTATGTGGATGCCACCAGACATACCCGACTGGAGGAAATAGACAATCCACTAGCCGGCAGTTTGTATCATAGGTCACAACCCTGTCCCCAGTGGCCATCAGCCACACTATATATGCAAACATTACTCAGTCTGTATTTTAAGGAGACCAGCACATCTGTGTGCTCTCTATAGCTAATTACACAGAGTCAATGGGCGCTAACAACATTGCCTATAGTGTGACTCAAAACATGAACCTACCAGACATGGTTGGATCCATATTTCAACACAGCTTCCAGGCGGATTATGTTCCTATGGAAAGGTGTACATCAACATGCATCCTTCTGGCTGTGGGGGGAACATCACCAGATGCATGCATCTATACACACATCATGACTCTCCTCACCTGTGAGGTACACCAACAACTCATCATGGACCTTTTCTAAATATTCCGACTGTGTATGAAAGTCGTGTGATTTGTTCAGGCTGCATCATGTCTGTTACATCTGTTCAATGTCCTCAAGAAGGTCAACAAGCTTATGCATGATGATAACACCATCATCCTGTGTAACTTGACCTGGTCAAGGCATTTGACACAAATCCACACAGAGGTATTACTGTGACATTGTCACAAGTGGCCATAAACACCTATATCACCAAGTGGTTAGACCACTGGATATATGTGAGAGCTAAATATGCTGAAGTGCGTAAAGTTACCTATATCAAGAGTCCAATGATCAGGTCCATACCTCAGGGGACAGGGGGACAGTAATATCCTCCATAGATCTAAGAGGTTAGAGGAAAGAAGGGAGAGACAAGTAAATCAACCCTCTAGACCCCAAGAAGAACACCGCCAATGTTTGTTTCATAGAGCCAAACACCGGAACAGACGGTTTTGGAAGTAATCCCCCCAGAGTCTCTCATGAAGGGCAAAGAAGGTACTGATTCTGTTTTTAATTTTGGGGGGTATGTGATATACACATTTTCTCTACTTAACATCACTCACACCTTTGGTACTTTATTTCAAAAAATTTTAAATATGTGCCTTCCAGCCAGCCTGATATGGTAGATTTATTGAGAGAGCTTAAGATGTTTACCAGGAAGCTGAACTTGCAATGTATTCTGCCACCTAATGACCAAAGCTCTTCTAGTTTTGGCTTAAAAAGAACTAGCATTTTTAACCCACCCCTCTTACCTAGTATTCACTTATTTGAACAGTTATGCTAGAAAAGCATGAGGGAATGGTGTTATAATAACAGAAAACTCAAATTTTACAACCTTACTCCCGAGGAGAGGGAACTGTTATACAAACTGGCCAATGATAAAAGTTTGCACATCATGAAACCTGATAAAGGTGGGAGAGTGGTCATAATGGAGAAACATTGTTATTCCTCAAAAATGTTGGCTTATTTACATAGTGGAACATTTTTATTGAGGTTTCACAGAATGAAATCAGGATTGCTTACCATGCTATTGATTTGATTTAGGAGGACATTTTTGTGACGTTTGTTTTACCTATGACCACTAGGGAATTTTTAGTAGTGAAGTAGCCTAGGATTCCAGCAATTTTTGGAATTCCTAAGATCCATAAATTGATATTTGACTTCCCACTAAGACCCACTGTAGCTTCTGCTGGGTCTAAAATGGACCCTTTGGCCAAATTTGTTGACTTTAAGCTTAAATCATTTACAGTGGATAAGTAACATATACTAAAGGACTCCTGGCATTTTCTTGAGATTATGTCTGAAGCCATGTTTTTGCCTGAGGCCGTCTTTGTTACAATAGACATCAAAGATTTATTTTCTGTCATCCTCACCAAGGAGAGTTTATCCTGGTTTCATCAAGCTATGGTAAGGGACACAGATTTGTGTGATACTGAAGTTAGATTGATCATCCAGTGTATGGCGCTTGTGCTGATTACCGACTTTGTATACTATGAAGGTGAATATTACAAGCAACACAGAGGTGTGGCCATGGGGGCAGCCTCAGCTGCCATATTTGCCAATATGGTATTGTGGCTCTGGGAAAACTCCATGGTTTTAAGTTCATCTTTTTCTTCTATGATTGGAGTTTATCTCAGGTACCTGGATGATATATTTATTTTATGGAAGGGCAGTTCAGAGGAATTGAAGTCTTTTATGGAATTTTTAAACCTCTCCACCAACTTCCTAGAATTTACCCACCAATGGAACACATATTCTATTAATTTTCTCAACATCACATTGTACAAAAACTTCAAGGAACAAAGATATGAGAACAACATTTTCAGGGAAAAACACTTTTTTGAATGCATATTTGCATTTTGATAGTAAACACTCCACATGGCAGAAAAAGAATTTGGTGAAAGGTCATCTGATCAGGCTTAGTAGATTAGTTTCTGATGACACCAACTTCCAAGTTGAAGCTATCAAACTATGTGAAATGTTTAAAAGCAGGGGCTATCCACAAGGCATGTTGGACAATATTAGAAGTTTTGTGACAGAGCATAGAAATTCTTGATATGGCTCCATTATATGGCAACCTGGATCAACTGTGGTTCAAAATAAATACAATAATAAAAGTCCAGATAACCCTTCACAGGTGTTAGTCCTGCAATACAGCAAAGACATACAATCTTTGAAAAGTTCCGTCAAAGCAAACTGGAGTACTGTTTCTGGATGCCTCAGGTTAACCAACCTGATGGAGCAACAACCTAGATTTGTTTTTAAAAATAACAAAAATTTCAAAACCATCCTAGAAGCAGGTAGAAGTTATGACAATGTTTCCACTAAAGGTAGGCCATGAACTGGTGTGGAACCTGCAAACAGTATAGATTTATTTTTGAAGGCAGTAGCTTTTCTGTGGAAGGTTGTCCTAGCTTGATTACAGTTATGGGCAGATTTGACTACAATATTAAGGGTGCTGTATATATAGCCTTCTGTCTATTGTGTCCAGCATTCTCTGTAAAGACTATTGGACCTTTGTGGACACGAATACATTAGCACTTGTATGCAATTGGTAAAGCCAACTCTTGTAATACCCTTTCCAAGCATTCTTGGGTGTGCAAGGATTTTAAGAAATTTGGCTTTACCATTTTAGAGAAGGTGG